>NW_026722925.1:0-7094 GCF_029784015.1 Lycium ferocissimum | reverse complement strand
TGAAATGATGAAATAAAAATAAACAAGTCTTGGTCCTTATATTTAATGACTTGAAAAACCCGTGGCCGGGGTGTAAGGTCGTCCATGGAGGTTTACGGTCCGTATTCCACTCTTACGGACCGTCCCTGGTCGTATTTAAGCTTGTTTCGGAATGAACCTAAGCAACCCCATGATTTACGACCATGGTTTACGGGCCGTAAATCACTTTACGGTCCGTCCACCAGGTCGTATTTAACCATTTCTCGACCGCGTAGAAGTCAAGTTTTTGTACGGCCATACACCGTTAGTTTACGACCGATTGCACTTACGGTCCTTATTCCGTGGTTTACGACCACTGGGCGCTTTTTGCCAACTTCCAATTTTTCACATTCTTGACTTTTATTCTATTCATTCTCATCCATATTCATGCATTGCCCAAGAAACATTATACCCTCGCACTCCTCGCACTCATCACTAGTTCGTCCGCTTGCGTACCGACGGGAAATTTTCCGAGGTGTAACACTTAGTCTCACCAACATCGAACCAACCAATAGGTGACCTGCACTTCCTGCCATACAAAGCCTCGTACGGTGCCATCTGGATACTAGAATGGTAGCTATTATTATAAGCAAACTCGATAAGTGGCAAATGATCGTCCCAACCTACCCTCTCGGGTTAATAATACGAGCCCGCAACATATCTCCTAGCGACCGAATAGTACGCTCGGCCTGTCCGTCAGTCTGAGGGTGAAATGCTATGCTAAGACTCACCTGTGTCCCCAATCCCTCCTGGAATGATCTCCATGTCACGACCCAACTAGGGGCCGTGACGGGAACCCGATACTTGTACCTAGCACCCCTTATCTCGCATCCTATTCTCATTATCAAGTAGGCCGTAGTGAGCTGTGCCAATTTTTTCTTTTTTTTAAGCTACGTAACATTTACATTAGCAATAGTCATCATAAACATAGACTAGTAAACTTTTTGCTATCCCGTTATACAAGAATACGAACAATCCAAGATACAAACACCTAATCGTACACATCTGTTTACGAGCCTCTAATCATAGTACACATATATGTAAGATGGCCGAGCGCGCCGCCGTGCCCGCATATATACACACAAAATAGTACCAAGGGAATGAGGTTCGAACGACCGGGAGCGCCGTCAAATACACGCGAGGCTTCTAAGAACCAAAACCGTCTCGTCACCGACCCGCGTGGCACGAAACGCAATGCCGTCCACAGAAGGACGCGCACGAATAATGTACCGAGTATGTAAGGCATAAATGATAACATAGTAAATGAATATAGAGTATAAGTCATACCGTAACAGATATACGCAGCTTATCCCCGGGTGCGTATAATCGTACATGTGTATGCCCGTAGGCAGCATACCACGCAAGCTTAGCCCATTTTTCGAACACGGTGTCCCGTATGCAAGAAACAAGACATTTTCGCAAATAGTATTTTTTCTTACATTACGTACGCTAAATACATCAGCTCTCCCACCCCTCCCCCAACGTGTCCCAATACAACATGTCATATATATCATACATCGCATATACAACGCCCGCGTACGGCTCTCCCATATCCCGCGTCCGGGCATCCTGCGTCCAGGATGGAATCCCCACATATACATGTATCATATACATATACATATACATATACATTTACACATACATATCCATAAGGCGAGGTTACCACTGAAAAGCGTCATTATGAGAAAGACATCAATTAGGGTCATAAGGTGTAGTTTCCCCCCTTAGAACCTTTATATAAGCGCATTCCTTATAATAGAGTTGAGATATCAAGAAATCGTTTAACATCTCCATATATTCATTTTTATAGCGTAACATATCGTCAACATATATACCGCAGCATTTTCTCATTTTCGACTCCAGCGTTATCATTATAAGGTCATATTCTTCACCTTAGTTGTCACGACCCAACTAGGGGCCGCGACGAGTACCCGATACTTGTACCGGGCACCCCCTGTCATATGTCTTGTTCTTGTTACTAAGTGGGCCGTATAAACACTGGCATTTTTTTTCATAACATCGCCGATAATAGCATACATGTAAACGAGTAGTAATATTCAACTGTATTGACATATCACACGGCGAGAAAGACAACTAGGCTATGAAACATCTGACTGTACATATCTGTCTACGAGCCTCTAACAAAATACATGTAACTGACTTTGCTGTGTCCAAATATATACATAAAAGTAGTACCCAAAATAGAAGCTCCGAAACAACTGGAGCGCCTCTCGATGTACAGCTGAAAAAGCTCCTAGGGGTCAATCCCGTCAACTCCGTCGACCAAGCGTGGTACGAGACGCACTCAAGAAAAGGGGTCAAGATTTGGCAAAGTACCGAGTATGTAAGCCATGGAAATAATACAAAGGAAGCATGTAACATATGAACAATAACAAATACGTGGGACCAAGGATCATATAACGAGATAAAAAGTGATAATCAGTACTGGAGTGCCTTTTCAAAGTGATGTCATGCTTGCTTATTATATACTTTTGTTCAAAACATATCGTGTCATATACATGTGAAAATAACAAGTCATGTCGCCGAAATACGTCGGCTCCCACATGTGTCCCGCGTCCGGCATCTCGCGTCCGGATGGAATTACGCCACCGACTGTGGCAATGCGTCTATAGCGCAACATGTATCCATTCCCCAAAATTCCCATTTTCATATACATATCATATACATGTCATATACATATCATATAAGCGCATGCATAAGAACCCAAAGAAAGTCATGTGTCTATCTAAGTGACGTAAGGTCGGTAGCCCCGATTACCTTATGGAATAACCACGGTCGTCTGCCTCACCTTGAAGGAACAAACATTATAAGACGAGACTAGCAATGAATAGCAACACCACAAGAAAACTTAAAACAAAGATTATAAAGTTTCAATAAAACAAGTGATGGGAATCCCAAGTATGCACGTATATCGAGACTCGAGTGACAAACATGAAAACGCGGTCATTACGTCCCATTGGGTCATCCACGAAGGTTTCAAGACATTTCAATTTCATTTCCAAAGGTTTCGGACGTTTGGACATCATTTTACCTTAAAGCACAAGTTTTGGGTTCAATTCTACCGAATGAATAGTGAATAAATTTAGGTGTCGTTTCCGAGGGTAGGACTTTTCCCGAGGGTCGGACTTTGACCTATACTAACTAGGACATGCCAAAATGAAGGAGAGGTAGGCTTCACATACCTTTTACGCTTTGTACACGTCTCCAAACTCAAGCTCCAAGTTGGCCAAAATCTACAAATTGGTCATGTTTACCAAACATGATTAGTGCCTTTGGAATTGATTCTTAAATAAAACTTGGCTACCGAGATTTTGGCAGCACCTCCCCTATAAATACTCCATCCCACCAAGTTCAACTTGGCCCATATCAAACAACAACAATCCGGGAATTCAAACCCGGCCAAACTATCAACCAACAATACCAACAACAATATAAGCAACATCAACAATCGACTAAAACGCATTCTAGCGCAAATAGTCTTATTTTCCAAATAACCCAACTACTCCAAATCCAACTTTACACTTACAATCCAATATCAATATGTTCATATTCACATACTAATTTAAGGTCATTCAAACATAAACCAAGAGCATTTCAAACTATATATCCAATATTCAACAATTCCAACAATTTCCATACAATTCGATATAATTTAATACAATATAATTCGCATAATATTCCAACAATACCATCAACATACTACTTGCTCACATCTTCCAATTTATGAGACAACAACAACATTTTCTTCCTTCTTTCAAATTCAAGCACGACAATCCAATTTTCATTCCTCTAAACCATTAAATCTTTATTCTAACATCATAAAACCCATCATAACAACAATTTCATTCTAAATAAAATCAATTCATCACACCCTACCATAACCTTGAATTCGGCCAACCCTCCCCATATGCATGTTTTTCATAATTTCCATATTTTCCATACATTACAACAACAACCAACACACAACACAACACAACACAACACATACACACACACACACACACACTCACGGCTCCACACACACTTCCACAACACATGAGTTTCATCCATTTTCATGCAACCAACATACTTAAACATCCATAACACATAGAAATAGAATTAAACCTTACCTTTTCCTCAACTTCTTCACTTGGCTCAATTTACCAACTTGTATGAATATGTGTTTTTCTTGCTCCACAAACCACTCCAACTTACTACAAACTCTTCAAGGGATTGTTTGTCTATGAAGAACAAGTTGAGAATTCTCTCCCTTTTTTTTTTTTTTTTTTCGGTTTTTCTTTTCTTTTTCCTCAAGGCCGAATGGTCTTGTGTTCTTTCTCCTCTCTTCTCTTTCTTTTTATCTCTTGAAACTTAGAGAAAAAGATGAATAAATCATCTTTCCACATCTTTATATACTTAGTTCCCTCCAATAAAATTTGAACAAATTGTCCCTTGTTTGGCTTATTTTCATTTGGCCACATTTTTAAAGTGGTCCATGGCCAAGTGGCCCCTTTCTTGAAAATTCTAGCAAATCTCTTCAATTTCATGAAAATATTTTCCCTTTGTTCCAAATTTGCCCCTAGCCTTTCTCCGTATTTCCACGAGTCATTATGCAAATTTACCATTTTACCCCTGGCCTTTCTTAATATTCCAACTTTACAATTTTCCATACGCAACTTGTGTCACTTGCCTTGACTTACCCGAGGGTACAAAATACGGAATGTAACATTAGTCAAGGAATCATCTTTGTCGTACTTATCATGGACGTAGGTTCTTTCTTAGCATTATCGTTATCACGGTCATCGTAGACATTTTACATTGGGATAGTGCTGTACCTATCGTTTGATATTCGGGATAAAGGATCAAAAGTTTCTTAGGACTCTACTCCAAAACAAGTCAAACGGAGCGATAGAGAAAATCCGGAACAATGGGCCCACCTCGGGTCACATGAGGCGGCGCACACAATTTACGTGTAATACGTTTCACGACATTTCTTATGAGAGTTTTAGAGTGATCGGTCTCATTTATGCAAGTTCTAGAGGTCTAAGAGGTTTTTCCAACATTTTGCACCATTTCTAGTTCAATTTATCGAATGAATAGTAGCGAATTTCAATCTTGGATTTCGAGAAAAGGAATGGTCCCCGAGGCCCGTGTCCAACTTAGTACGTCTAAGACATGCCATAGAAAGAAGGTGAAACTCCACATACCTCTTTCCGCTCCTTTTGCTATTCCAATTTCACGTCGCAATCTCGTCAAAATTCGTAAATTGGTCATGTTTACCAAAACTCTTATTAGGTTCTTAGAATTGGAATCTTAAGGAAACACTTGGCTACCGAAATTTCTACAAAGACTTCCTTCCGTAAATATACCATCCTCAACATTCAACATAGCCAAATTCTCATCAACCACAATCCGGGAATTCAAACCCGGCGTACTATTAACATTATTCAACAATCACACTAGCAATTCACATATTCCATTCAAGATGCATGGTCTCAATTTACTACTTTTTTCAGAACCTTCCGACTTCAATGAACACAATAACAACCTTATAATATATATTTTAACGACATCATACTAATATCATTATATGCTATCCATGCAAGAACATTACTTTTCAATGTACACAATCTTCCAATTGCCAATGCTTCACCAAACTTACCAAGTCTTTACTTGCAATATAGAATTTACAACACAGCTACAAAGATATTAATTACAACTCGCTCCTTATTCTTTCACAACTCACCAATATACACGACTATACATCAAGTATACACTACACATACACACCACACACTACACGGCCATATCATGCACACACACAACTATATTCTATCCAACTTCATTCCACTTCCACTTTCCACATATCATTCACAACAATAACAACCAAACACTAATTAAGATAATTGAAATATGATTCCTACACATATATACACATGCTACACCTCACGGCTACAACACAACATCAATATTCTCCATGAATTTCATCCACTTTCACATACTACAACATGCATAAATATTCATAACATCCAAAGGAGATGAATTCTCACCTCTCTTTGATCCTCCAACTTAGCCGAAGTTGTAACTCCAAGAACTTGTGTTTTCTTGCTCCAATGATTACTCCACCCTTGTTAGGACCTCTACTTAGTAGGAAATAATTTTTGGAGAAATTTTTATCAATTTTTTGGGAATTTTCCTCTTGGCCGAAAGGCTCCTAGAACTTTCTCTCTTTCTCTTTGTTCTTCTTTTCTGAAACTTCTTGAAAGTTACGAGATATGGATGAAAAGTCATCTTTTATTTACCAAAATTTTAATTCCAAATGGGCCTAGCCACTTGTATGGCCGGTTGGGCCTCTTTTCTTTTACAAAAAATTTCAAGCCCAATTATATTTTGGGCTAGTTCTGTAATTCATGGAAGCAATTTTTTTCCGAATTCCAAATTTGCCCTTCATCTTTCTTCCATATTTCCACGAGTCGTATTGCAAATTTTCCGTTATGCCCTTGACCTCCTCATTAATTCCACTTCTAAATTTTTCATAAGCAACTCGTATGCCAAACAAAATAAAATGTGGCCTTGCTTATTGTCTTCCCGCGATTGTCTTGAATTATCCGATTGCATAAAATGCGGCTATAACACTCCGTGTTAGCCGTAAATTGAGCTCGTCCGATATAATAGATGTGGGAACCCCACAAGTCTCACTATCGCTCGATATATAACCTCGCATAGTCCTTAGCCGAAAAGTAGCTTGATCGGGAGAAATGGTTGATTTTTGTCGCCTCTATCTACAATAACCCATATAGAGTCATACTTCTGGAGTGCGAGGTAAGCCCGTAATGAAGTCCATATTCGAATCTTCGCGTCATGTATTACTTCGACTTTTTAAAAGACTTTAACTCGTCACTTACTTTTTAGCTCTTAATCTCAATCCTTAGAGTTGGCTACCGAGTAGCGGAGTTCCCTCATATAATAACTTTAAATAGCTGCTCAGGCTCGTTCATTTTTAATCGGTATAATTCCGAGAGAATTTTTTTTTTTTGTTTATTGTTATAAATTACCTATCTTCTAGTAAACTGCCT
>NW_026722924.1:0-7129 GCF_029784015.1 Lycium ferocissimum | reverse complement strand
CATAAACACATTAAATTTTAGTAGAGTCATTATCGTTTATTTTTTTTGTAATGTTACATTTTTTTATTCAAATTGTAACAAGTTATTTTGTAACATTTATTTTTCAAAATTTGTGAATTTACCTCAAAACCAATTTCATAAGATTCCTTGCTAGCTTACATTCCAAATTTTATAAGAGTTTGTGAGATTGGTCAGATCGATATTTCTATCAAGTCGTCTTTAAACATAATTATCAAGGAAATAGAGAATTTCACACGAACTAATGATAAAAGGTGTTACTTGGATCTACGCGTAATAGAACATCTATGTGGTGACTTTTTATCTACCAAACTATTTCTATTTCACACCTTATGTCGATTATAGAAGAAAATCATCGATAAACATTGCACATGCTAGTTTTAGAATTTATCGAACAAAGCCGACAATGACTTACGAGAATGACCTTTGACTCATGATTAATGATTTAATGTTGAAGGAGATGAATCTTAAAATGCAGGTTAAATGTAATCTTCAGTTTAAGCATAAATTTTCCAAATATGGATCTCTACATACTGCATACGTCCATCGTACTAATACCAATTATGCAAGGCATGAATGTGTTAGTTAAACTTACCTTCTCTTTTTTCTTTTTTCTTTTTTACTTAAATTAAACTTTCCTATATACACCCATTTTAAGGAAGTTTATGCACTTCCCTTTCCCCCTTTGTGCCGTCAATGACATTTTGATAATGATGAATTTGTTCGCCTTCTGGGAGTGATGTTCGCCTAAAATTACATATATTTTATTCATCATTTCACATTTTAAGATTTTATTTTCTTTTCGTAGACTAATTATATTTTTTTGTATTTTTTAATATTATATTTTTTACCGCAAAGTAGGAATAAAGCATGGAAGACAATTTTCAAGAAATTAGAAATTGCCGAAGCTGAACTGGGAAATTAAAAGGAACAAAAGAGCTCAAGCTTATCCAATGATGGAAGACAACATAATGACATAATAATTGATGAACAAGGAATATATGCAGTGGTTTAAAGAAGGAAAAGTCACATTGAAACAACAATTGGAAAAAGTAACGTGAAAGGTAAAGTAGGCAGCGAAATTGTTTGAGCCTGCGCCAAAATGGCACGTTTTTGAGCTCAAGACAAAATTAGATGTCTTTCTTTTTTTTTATACCAAAACTTATTGTTTGTTATCCAACGAAACGTTAACCCCATTTAACATTTCCGTCACAAAAAAAAAAAAAATGTATTTCGTTACACACCCGAAATACAATTTTTTTTTTTTTTTTTTTTTTTTGTATTTCGCTAGGTTACTAAATAAATGTAATTCATTTTTTTCCCCTTTTTTTTTTTTTTTAAAATCCACTTTTTCGTGTTTTTTTTTTTTTAAGTTTCCTAAAAATAAAATTATGAAAATATAAATTTTTTAGGACACAAAAAAATCAATTTTTCCCGATTTATTGTTTTAGATATTTTAATCTATTAAAAAAATCCAATTTTTCATTTCTTTTCAAAAAGCGGGTTTAAAAAATGAGATTCATTTTTCCCATTCTAAAAAAATCGCTTTTATTTAAAAAAAATAAATTAATTTGCCGCAATAAAAATGCCATAATTTACATTTTTTTTTTAAAAAAATTAGTGTCGACCGTTAGTCAAAGCGCATAAAATGAGCCAAAAGTTGAATCGAGGGGTATTTCAGAGAAAATGTATTTAACGAAGGGTATTTTTAGACATTTTCTAATAGTTCAGAGCATTTTTGCTCTTTCGTTAAATTTTAACAAAATATTTTAGGTCAATTAAAAGCACATCACTTATGCAAACATAATGCTCCAAAGAGAACGTATATAGCTTTCTTAGGTCCAAACCTAAATGTAACATACTATTTTGATCCTTTTCGAAACTAAACTCAGAATTCAAGGCTTGGTTCAATAACACGCAAAATACTACGTTAAAGATTTTTTTTTGTATAAAGCAAAGATATTTTATCAAAGTATAGTTTTGGAAACTTTAGGTTTAAGTGTTATATTTTGTAAGGTTATTTTAGAACTTTATATGTCGAGAAAATTAGCCTTTATTTTTAAAAAAATCAAACCACATAAGTGAAATCGACATTCCATGTGCCTATATTACTCCGAAATTTTATGTTGAAGTTCATTGCGCATCATCATATTATAAGTAAAGAAAACTCAAAATTTTCGCCAATTTGGGGGAAAATTAAAAAGGAAAAAAGAGGTTTCTAGAAAATCGTCTCATTAAACCGCCTTGCGGCGTTTGCGCCGCTAGATCCTCGGAAAAATATGCAAAATCAATTTTTTTTTACATAAAATGACATCCGAGCGCAAAGTTATGACTATTTAAAGTTTTCACCAATTTACAACTACTCTTTCACCAATTTACAACCGCTCTTTCTCCTATATTTTTAACTATGTTTTTATCTAATTGAATTAGATTTATATTCAAAATAAAGTTATGTCTTGATTAAAAAAATAACACGTGAATCAAAACCTTAAAAATAAAACACTTAAAACCTTAAAGTTTCCAAACAAAACTTACTTTCTGCCTCCTTATCATCCTCAAAACAACGATCCGAACATCTATGTATCCTTGACGTATTGAGCCTACATTATTGTACGTTAAAATAATATCGCATTCTATATAAAATATTGACATTTTCGGAATCTTGACACACGACTAATCGTTGGTCAAAGTATGGAAAAAAAAAAACATTGGAAGTGTTGCCAAAAAAAAAAAAAAAAATTATTAAAATAAGATGTTGCGATCTTTTTATGGAAAAAAAAAACTAAGTGTTCCTTAAGTGTTATTTTTTAATGCATAACTTTATTTCGAATATGTTGCGATCTTTTTAAAAATAAGATTTATTATACACAAAAATATACTTAATATTTACTAAATCATGCACCCGCATAGGTTTGATCCACGATGGTCAGATAAAAAGAACCTGGCCAAACGCTGCCAAGCCAAGTTTGTGAAAGTGACAATGTGGACATTTTTTATTATTTATAAAGTTCACTAATGCCATGTAACTTGTTTTCATAAAATCGAATTTCGTTTCGAAATCGACATTCAAAACATCAGCATCAATGATTACCATCTTGAGACATATTTTTTATCACTAGATTTTTACTAAAGATGAATGAAAATCGTGCAACAATTTAGGGAAAAATTCAAATTGGACGGGAAAAAGAGGTTTTAATATTGATCGAATATCCTAAATTCACGACTCGAGAAAAGGATCAAAATAGTATATTACCTATAGGTTTGGACCTAAAACTATATACGTTCTTTTACATAGAGCATTATGTTTGCATGTTATATTTTTAGTCACCCAAAGTTTGTTAAAAATTCTACCGTAAAATGGCAAAAATGTCTCGAACTATTAAAAGGTCTAAAAATGCCCTTCGTTCATCTATTTTGCTACAAATACCCCTCAATTCAACTTTTTACTATTTACGCCCTTTGACTAACGGTCAACACTAAGTTTTTTTTTTTAAAATGTAAATTATGGCATTTTATTACCGGCAATTTTTTTTTTTTTTAAATCCGAAAATGGTTTTTTTAGAATCAGAAAATGAATCTCATTTTTTAAATCCGCTTTTTGAAAAGAAATGAAAAACGGATTTTTTTAATTAATTAATATATCTTAAACAATAAATCAGAAAAATTGATTTTTTTTGTGTCCTAAAAAAATTTATATTTTCATAATTTTATTTTAGGAAACTTAAAAAAGAGAAAACACCCGAAAAGTGGATTTTTTTTTTTAAAAAAAAAAGATGAATTACATTTCGCTAGTAACATATGTACATTAAAAAAAAAAAAATTGTATTTTGCCGTATGTAACGAAATACAATTTTTTTTTTTTTTTAAACGTTTGACTCGAAACGTTAAACGATAATATTTCGTTGGATAACCAACGAAACCTATTTTGGTATAAAAAAGAAGACATACCATTTTTGTCTTCAAGGTCCAAAAACGTGCCATTTTGGCGCCGACTCGAAATTGTTCATCGGATGAGCACAAAGTGCGACGCACTACAAAGTGTGACTTTGATGCTTTCCCCAATCCTTTCGGGATTTAGTTTTCTTTGAAAAGCCCAAGGCTTTGCTACTCTATAAATACATATCCTATACGGTTTTTGCATATCTTTGGATAACTTCAGTTCTTTAGTTCAAAAACTTTGGACTTAGAGAGAGCTTGGAGGCCACCGTGGAGGCCGTATTTGCTGTGGTTTTACATTCTCTTTTCCGTAATACTTATTTTGATATTTTTCTTTCTGATGATTTGTTGTTTTTCCTCTATGTCCTACGGGAGCTAAACTCTTAGTTCCCAGTGCTTTGACACAAACATGAAAATGATTGATTATCGTTTCTATCTATTGATTTTCCATCTTTTGGGTTATTTATTTATTTTGGTCTTAATTGTTTGATTACTTGATCACTAATTGAACACTATCCGTGGTGCGTGAATTGACTCTCAGAGAGGGAATTCACGTACTTAATAAGAATAAATAGAGTTTGTCCGATTTAATCGTTTCGGCACCGAGATGTAGACATATACCCTTTAAATTTCACTTAGTCGAATCCAGAGAAATAAACGCGTTCGTTACTTCCGACGACCATGTAGAGATAGGCGTTATAAGAAGATTCACTGTGCTGTGAGTAGCTCGAGAGAATATCATAGTTATATAATTAACCCGTCACCAAGAACCTTACGTGAACGATTCGCACTAACCGGACCGTCAGCCATTGGTCATATTCCTAGATCTATCTCTTCTCCAATAAAAATCCGCTCTTTTTTGGAAGTTCATTATTTGTTTTCTTTTATTTTTATTTAGATTATAAATATAATTTTGGATTTTATTTATTGTTTAGATAATTAGCATTAGTTTAATTTAGTAAATAGTTAATCATAAGTTTTTCCGAGGCATTTATATCCTGACTTTAAATCCTATATTACTTGTACGATCGCGTATACTCGCGCGCGTTTGTATAAATAGGGAGACGAATTTATGATTTGAAGTTTCGAATTTTAAAGAGAAATCATATCAAAATATAATACATAATTTAGATTTACAACCATATATTTATCAATTGTTTATGCACATTTACCAAAAGTTTGGAGTTTCATTCATCATCATCATCAATCTAGCATGAAATTAAGAAAGAAAATGTAGCATGTAAGCAAATCGCGTATTAAGTGAATCTCTTACAATTATACAAAATCTAATTATTATTTTTTTGGCTAAATTTTACGTAGATCCACGTATTACACTACCTATTCGCCACAATCGCTCCTCCTCTATAGGGAAATCTCTCTCCCTTTCTGATGCAGCACACTGACAAAATTTTCACACTGTACAGGTTTGTAACAAAATACTCAAACACATGATATGCTGCTTTGGTCACGAAAATTAAATATTTTTTTCATTTTACTCAAATTTCGTTTCTAAAAGATGAAGCGATGCTTTGCTATGGGGCCACAGAAAAAATATTTAATTCAAGCCTGTCTAACGTCCTAAAGCGAAAAAAAGTGGGGGGAAAAAAGTTAGGTGTTTTTTTAAATTAAATGTATTTAAAATTTTCATAAGTCAAAAAAATAAAAAAAAGAGAAAAACTCTCGTGACCAAACGGATAAGTTAAATTGAATATAGAAAAAGAGGTCCGAGCTTTGGTAACGCTACAAAAGCTTTGCCAACAAGGTCATTACCTTTTAATACTAATTGCTGAGAAAAGTGTCAAAATTAAACTGTTAATAGAGGATTAGGATGACACCTCACTCTGAGATTAAATGCAAATGGAGGCATTTCCAGCCTCTGCAAGCTTCTAAAGGCCGGTTATTGCAGAGTCTCGGCCTTCACTGTCGCTGACGAGAAAGGGACCCAAAAATAAATCCACGTAATGTTCAAGGATAGAAATGGAAATAAAGCTTCAAAAATCCACCCAATTAGTTCATCACGCTCGCCTATGGAGCGTAGTGGATAAGGGCGTTAATTCTGCTGAGCATGATCTTCTATGCGGTGCCGCCCTTTTTCTTTTTGGTGTTGGTGACTCGATCTGGCTGTATAAAAGGGAATCCAAACCTGTTAATTGGTTTGAACCGGACCTGACTTAACGGTTAACAAACCGGCCGGTTTCCCGGAAAAAATCGGAACCGGGCCCTTTGCCTTCACCGTAAAAACCAAATCGAACCGATCCGGGTTTAAACACGTCCAAAATTCTTTTTGTTTTTGTTTTTACATATAAAATATATATATATTATAGTATTTATTAGTATATTGTAGGTATATTTACATATGTTATATAAGTTTATAAGAAAGTTTATATATTACCCATACAAGTAATAAAGTCAAGAATAATAAATATATATATATATATATATATATATATGTTTAAGATACTATATATACTTATAACTTATATATTATAACTTAAGTTATTTATAGCTTAATTTTTTTCTAAGTTTATAAATTTATATACGTGTATATATATATATATATATATATATATGTTTAAGTTATATGTATACTATATATTATAAGTATATTCTTAGTATATTTTAGTTATTTTTCAATATAACTTTCTAGTTTTAATTTAAGTAGATGTATATTATAAGTATATTCTTAGTATATTTTAGGTATATTCCTAACTTAATATAAGTAAAAAATGAACACAAGTAAAGAAGAAAGCTCAAGAGCCATATATTTCATTCATTCTTGATAACATTTATTTAAGTTGTAATTTTTTTTAACTTGCAAATAATACAGAGTTCAAAGAAAAGTAGAATAATAAAATCACCAATTCTCAATCATTTGGTTTAAATTTTTCCCCTATCATATTCCCTATTTGGGGATATCTTCAAAGTCTTATTTGTGGGGCCAGCTTCTATCAAATCTTCAATCTCTTCCTCTTCGCCTTCCTCCGCTTCTAAGTTTTGGTTTCTCACCATCTAATCCAATCGCAAGCACACTAGTACTTGCAAGCTAAAAGCGGGTAAGAGTGTCCTGGTCTCCAATTTGTTGTCTTCCGGGAAACACTCTCCGGGAAACCACTGATACTTTAACCGTAAGGATATCTCGAGCCATTCGAGAGTTCGATACTTGCCTTGTATTTCT
>NW_026722923.1:0-7052 GCF_029784015.1 Lycium ferocissimum | reverse complement strand
ACGCTCGTAAGTCCGTTTTCCCCATGATTTCAAACATTCGAAGTCCGCCCTCCGCTACCAATTCGATTCCGTCCGCTCTATTTCCCCGTATTTTCGTCTGCTACGATTTCTTATATATCCGATTCCGGCTATTATCATTATGTATGTCTCCGTTTCCGCTTACCTCGGCACACCCTCGCATCGACCCCACGTCTCCGGGCCGTGTTACATGCCCACGTGCACACACGCGCTCGCACGGTACGCCGCCACTTAGGGTATCGTCCGCTGTGTTTGAGAGCTCCCTTTGATCCGGAGCGGATATTTTTGGTATATATCTTCGTTGTACATACGTTACGTATATATGACTATTTGGGGATACAGGCGGGCCACATCCCCCTTCGATTCCGTCTTTCGATTCTCGTTCTGTATGTTGAGGCCCAGAGACATAAAGAGGCGGGGTTATAGTCTATGTACCGTGTATGTATTATGTGTTTGGGCGGTTATCCACCGCGGCGCCCCTTGCCGGCCGCCTATACGTGTGTATATAAATATGCTGGCCCCGTGTGGCCTTTGTTGGTATTTTACGCGTCGCAGTTAAATTGTGGTTAGTAAGAAAACAGAGGAAACTCATTTTGTAAATTTTTCTAGATACTTGAGTTACTGGGGTTTCTAGTACGTACGGGTGCCTGTGCCTGGGCACTAGTCACGACTACGGGTCAATATTGTCGTGACACACCCGACCCTTACCTAGGGCCGAGCGAACCCGCTAACTTTCATAATACCCATATTCATACTGGGCCCGCAAACATGACATAAGCACATAATGAAAAATTTTCTTTTTTTTCGAAACAAACATGCCTTTCATCTTTTGTCAAAACCAAATAAACTAGTATCGTACGTAAACATGTAAACATATGAAGTTCGTAACATAATGCATAACAATACATCGCTACATGTGCCGCTTACAAAGACCCATATATCGTACACAATGACACTGCTGGTACCTACGCGCATGAAACGCAGCCCCGGAAGAAGCGGGTCAAAGAATGAATACGATCATACGTAAAGCATGGCATACAGAAAACGAGGTCATAACCAAAGTAAGGAGTGCAGAAAATGAGCATAAAAATCCAGAATACCAAAGGTCTTGCACCTGAAGTACAAAATCATACATAAGCGGTACAGAAGACAAATGTGATAATCCGAATGCCAAAATGCTTATTTCCGAAATACAAATCATACATATACATACCGTAGCACATCATA
This sequence comes from Lycium ferocissimum, assembly GCF_029784015.1. Lineage (NCBI taxonomy): Eukaryota > Viridiplantae > Streptophyta > Magnoliopsida > Solanales > Solanaceae > Lycium > Lycium ferocissimum. Next base: position 5,807 of record NW_026722923.1, on the reverse strand, counting down.
ACATCATAACTTATCATATGAGCTGACTTTAACCGACTGATCATAATCCAGATTGTCCAAAATCACATATGCACATACCGCGGTCAAATACCCAACGACAATATCACATATACACATACCGCGGCCAAATACCCAGCGGTAATATCATATATACACATACCGCGGCCAAATACCCAGCGACAATATCACATATACACATACCGCGGCCAAATACCCAGCGGCAATATCACATATACACATCTGGCGCCAAATACCCGGCGGTCATATCCACATACCGCCCGGACAGGGACTCGGCGAAAGAGGTAATAGCAAAAAGCACGAAGAATCGTGGGAATTCATATGCAATGCAAAACACTTACAAAGACCCAACAAAGATAATCAAAGCGGGACCGTTATTTATAAGCCAAAATAGTAGTCAAATCGGACTTTCTTCCGAATATCACTGGAACATATCAAACCGAACTTCGTAAACCATAGTTACGTATCGGAATCATAAGTATACGAATCATTATTTCGGACTCAACGACAAATATATAATCATACTCGGGGGTCGGAAAGGTAGTCATATTGAATTCTTTCAAAAGCCATCGAATTATACGAGAAGAAGATCGCGGGACCCACGACGAGGGTCAACCCAATCCGCCCGCCTACGAAAATCATAGTCATCATATGTTATCGAATCATTATTACAAACTCAAAAGATAAGTAAACCGATCGTACTTGAAATCGGAATAATAGTCATATCATATCCTTTCAAAAATCGTCGGTACATAAGGAAAGTCGCGGGGCCCACGGAGGGGTGTCGACTCAAGTCGGGCCCGCCCATAAAAATTTAAATCATCATACGTTAGGGAATCATTTACGAGCATATCAAAGCCATCCGGTTCTGTCTGTGAAAGTTACGGACGTTCGTAGTTACAAAACACTTTTGAAAACAAAACTTTTTATGCAACTTTTAAAATCCAATCATACGGAAGACATAAGGACCATAATCCGACCGTATCAAAATGCGAACATCAAGAAACAAGTGTGAATCATAAACATGTTCGGAATTTCGCAATGAGTTACCCCAAGGCTCATAACATATCATACCTTAGTCATATCTAAGACATGCTGAAGGAAAGGTAAGCTTTACATACCTTGATTGCTTCCTAAACTAATCCAAACTCAAGTCTTGGCTTCTCAAAATCTACAACACGTCATTAGACACCAAACATTAGTCATAGGCACCTCGGAATCCCATTTTAAGTTCGCGCTTTATTTACGTGAATTTGGGCAGCATTTCCGTAAATTCAACACCCCGAGAATTCAACTCGGCCAAATATCCAACAACAATACCAACAACCACATCAACAATATCCATAAGCAATTCCAAATGCATTCTAACATTAATAATTCCTTTCTACACAATTCGGCAACATTTCATGCATATTCATTTCAACCTCATACATTCAAACTAATGTCAACGATCGCGTATTCAAGTACCAATCCAAAACCATTCAAACAAGATTCAAGATCATTCCAAACAATCCGCACAATAATCAAACAAGCCAATCCAATACATGCTTCTCACCCGAAACCATTCCAATTCAACAAGAACATTACCAACACCTTTCTTTCTTCCACATTCATAAATCATACTAACAATCCATACTTTAACAACATTAATCTCATAAATACAAGAAACTATATTAAGATCACATTAGGTTCAAAAACAGCCCACAAACGATTATAACCTCAATTTGAACCATTAAACTTTCCTTTGCATCATTGAATACACAACACAACGATCCAAAACACTAAATAAAATTAAGTCTTCACTTCTACACTACACTACACATACACGGCCACAACACAACAATTACAACTTCAACTTGAATCATTCAATACCTTCATTCTCATCACATAATCCATGACAACAACAACCAAAATACTAAGTTAAATCAATTCGCCATAACCTACCAAAAACAGCCCCTATACGGCCACAACATCACACACATAAATTTCATGATTTTCATCCATTTTTACACACTACAACAACACCCACACATGCTAAATACAATTAATTCATCCTTCCAACACACCACTACATGCACACGGCCAAACACACACACACACGGCTACACTTCAACATCCATATTTTCATTCATTTCCACACTCCACAACATGCACAAATCATCCATAACATATAAAAACAAGATTAAACCTTACCTTTTCCTCTTATCTTCACAACTTGGCTAGGGTTGTGCTTGCAAGAATAAAGGCTTTACTTGCTCCAACAACTACTCCATGTTGATAAGGACCTCTCAATGAGTGGAAAAGCTAGAAGAAAATATTTTTTTGCTCAAGATTTTTGGTCTTCATTTTTTTTTCTCTTGGCCGTTTTCTCCTTCTCTTTTTTTTCTCCATTTTTCTTGAAGTTTCTAGGAGATGAAAATGATGAAGATGACTTAAGTTTTCATCTTTTGTGTCCATATAAAGTTCACACATGTGGCCCTATGGCCCACACCCACACATGGCCACATATGGCCATTTTCATGAAATATAAAGTTTCCAAAATTTCACTTCTAGCCCCAAATTCTCATGAAATGTCCAACTTTCCATAATTCACTTTTAACCCCAAATTTTTCTTATTCCAATTTTACCCTTAACACTCCATGCCAATGAAAAGATGAATATGCAACTTATGCACTTTTAACAAAATCGGAAGAAATTACAACCTTGTCCTTAACTTATCATGATTAACTCGGATTATCCCAATGTACCAAAATACGGGATATAACATTTAACTCGGCCAAATCAACAACAACAACACCAACAACCAACCTAGCAACATCAATAATCAATTCAAAACGAATTCTAGCATTAAATACGCTTTCTACATAATCCAACAACATTCATTATATTCAATTCAACGGCTTACCTTCAAGCCAACATCAATGCTTATACATTCAAATACTAACCCAAACCCATACCCACAATAGTCAAAGACATTTTAAACAATTCATACAACATTTCAAACATCCCAAATAATACTCCAACTCACCCGAAATTGCCCCAAACCCGAGAACCTCAACTATAACACATTCCTCATTTCCAAATCATAATTTGCACCAACAATTCACCCTCTAACAATGTCATTCTCATAAATATAAAAATTACATTGAATACACATGATTCTCCAAATCAGCCCATACAATTACAACATCAATCTTGAGTCATTAAACTCTCATTTCCAACATAGAATTCACAACGACAACATTCAAAATTCCAAATAGAATTAATCCATTCTCATTCACACAACATGGCCCTATATTCGGCCAACCCTACACACACATATATGATGATTCTCATCCATTTCTTCACTCTACAACAATCAAAACATGCTAACTAGACTTTAATTCATTACTTCAACACAACGCAACACACACACCTACACGGCCATACACTACACACACGGCCTCAACTCCAACATGCCATATTTCATGAATTTCCTCCATTTTAACATACTAAAACATGCATACATCATTCATAACACATAAAAGCAAGATTAAATCTTACCTTGTTCCTTCAACTTCACAACTAGCTAGGGTTAGCTAGATGAAAATGGATGGTTTGATGACCCAAACAACACTTCCACGTTACTTAGGGACCTCCAATTAGTGGATTTGCATCAAAGAAATATTTTGGGATGGCTCAATTTGGACTTGGTTTTTCTCCTCTTGTGAGAGCCTCTTGTTGTTGTTCTTCAACTTCTTGTTTTTTTTTCTAAGTGTTGAATGAAGATGAATGACTTAGAAGTCATCTTTTACATACTAATATAAGTCATACAAGTCCATGGCCCACATGTGTGTGGACCAATTAAATTTGTCCACAAAGTGTGTGGGCCATCTCCCACACCACACGGCCAACATGGCCAAATAATGCATGATTTTCAACTTTCAATTATTCCATTTTTGTTCCCAAATTTTCCTAAATGTTCCATGCCAACAAATTCATGAACAACTTATGTCTTAAAAATAAAATCGAAGGTCAAAAATCCCGACTTTGTATCCCGGAATGGTTTTGTCCCTAACTTATCATAGTTAAACCGGATTGTCCCAATGTACAAAATACGGGATATAACATCCTCCCCCCTTTAGAACATTCATCCTCGAATGTTAGATTAACCTTACGGGATCTTATAAGCACTCGGGGGAGTTTCTTTTACAACTATCACAATAATTCATTTATCAAACAACATAGTCAAGTAAGGGATTTAGATTACCTGTAGGCTCTGGAAATAAATGAGGATACTTCTTCTTCATCTCCTCCTCAGCTTCCCAGGTCATTTCTTCCCGATTATTGTTCCGCCATAGTACTTTAACAGAAGCCACCTGTTTATTCCGCAACTTTCTTACCTGACGATCCAATATGGCTATGGGCTGCTCTTCATAAGATAGCTCCTCTATGACTTGGATATCATCTATAGGAAATATTCTGGAGGGGTCACTAATGCATTTACGAAGCATAGAAACGTGAAATACCGGGTGTACTGCTCCCAAATCAGTGGTGATCTAATTCATAGGCAACCTTGCCTATTTACGGATGATCCGATAAGGCCCAATATATCTCGGACCGAGCCCTTTCTTGCCGAATCTCATAACACCTTTCATAGGTAACACTTTAAGGAATACCCAATCACCAATCGAAACTCTAAAATGTCGACGGCGATTATCCGCATATGATTTAAACTGTCGACTCGGGTGCTAATAACCTTTCCAATAAGCTTCACCTTATCAACCGGATCACATCCGGGCCAATCAACTTAGTCTCGCCAATATCAAACCAACCAATCGGTGACCGTGATTTCCGCCATACAAAGCCTCATATGGTGCCATCTCAATACCGGGAGGTAGCTATTATTGTAAGCAAATTCAACAAGTGGCAAGATGATCATCCCACCTACCCCCGAAATCAATGTAACACAGCTCGTAATATTCATTTTCCAATGTCCGAATAGTGCGCTTACCGTCCGTCGACCGAGGATGAAATGTCAGACCGAGACTCACCCGTGTCCCCAATCCTTCGAAATGATCTCCAGAAATTAGCTGAAATCCCCAAGCACCCCTGTCGAGACAGATATGGGAACTCCGAAGCCTTACAATCTCCTTACAAACTTGGCATAATCCCCCGCCGAATACGTAGTCCGACCGGGAGGAAACGGGTCGATTTTGCCGCTCTATCAACAATAACCCATATGGAATCATACCTCCGCGAGTGCGAGGTAAGCTCCGTAATAAAGTCCATATTAATTATTTCCCACTTTCCACGACGGATTTCCATCTTCCGTAATAATCCACCTTGTCACGACCTCCACCGCAGTAGCAGGGACCGGTGCCCTATTTGACACCACAAACGTACATACATATCAAATCGTCATATTCTAGCTTAACTCGATTTCATATTCATCATTTTAAACAAATGCAAACAACATTGTCTTTAAGCGGTCGCACGTACCAAAAATATCATATCAAAGTCAAAAGAGGCGCGAATGCACATCGCTGATATAAGCACATATACAAACATACAAAGCCGCTAGACGCACCCAAATCCGATAGGGTTGGAACATAAGCACGCGTACATACACGTATACAGACAAATGGGCCGCTTATGTCACGACTCAGCCCGTAGGCCGTGACTAGCGCCCGACCTCGGGCACCCGTACGTACCAAAAGCCCAAAAAAACAACTCAAAATCCGGATATCAAAAGTTTTTTTTTTCTTACAACCGAAGTTTAAACCCGACCAAAATACCAAAACCCTACA
>NW_026722922.1:0-12975 GCF_029784015.1 Lycium ferocissimum | reverse complement strand
TTCCACATATGCTTCGATCAATCACCTGAAACAATCTACACCCCAAAAAGGAGTGTAGCAAGTGCAATATCGGTACAAACCACGCGTGCGAGTAAGTATCATAGGCCGACAATGGTTAGTAACACATATCGGTAAAAGAATTCACGGATAAACATGATAACAACTCGTCAAGTCATCTATCTACCACATTTAACGTATATCAATACAAAGCATTAATTTCACTCTAATAATTCACCGATCAAACTCATAACAATATCGAAACTCACGTATCATTCAATCTATCGTCTCGATCTAGTAGTCGATTCATCATTAAGACACCGTTATCAGGAGCACGTCACGTAGAGACCAAACATATAACTAATCTTACGGACGGTCTATAGGATACCTCAACAAGTTCATCGATAAATCCAAATTCGAGTACACGTCATTGCTAATAAACATCAATCCCAAATGTGCTAAGTCTAAATAAATCATATATAATCCATATATATATATAAACATATAATCGTATATATATATATACATGCAATACAATGAAAGATGTATCAATGCAATGCAATGCAAGATGTATGGATGTAATGCCAAGTCATGCAAATAAGGTGTACGGATGTACTCGGACGGAAATATTGATGTCTCGGCCTGACATCATGACTCCGAAGTCTATATATATATATATATATATATTTTCCAAATGGACGGACGGGACCAATAGCTTCTCCGCGGGGAGTCTCACCGGCACCACTGCGGGGGCCCGCAGGAGCCCATGCGGCAATCGATTCGGAATAACATTGAAATCGACCATGCAACAACAATGCCCAAATATAACTATCGGACATCGGCCTCATTGTCAATCACTCAAAGAGTTTAACAAAATATAAGTTTCATTCAATCAACGTCTGGGATCATCACGGGTATCGATAATGCATCATGAATATGAGGGAATGTATGCATACACATATCAACGATTCAATTACAATCTCGGGCATCGGCTTCTTCTCACAATCACTCAGTATAAAGAGTTTCTCAAATATCGGTTTCATAAATCAACGATTAGGAATAGCTCTTCGGACGTCGGCCTTTTTACAATCACTCAAGTAAAAGAGTGTTAGAACCCGTATTTTTGTACATTGGAACAATCCGGATTAATTATGATAAGTTAAGGACAAAACTATTTCGGGATACAAAGTCGGGATTTTGACCTTCGATTTTATTTTGAGATATAAGTCGTGCATGAATTTATTGGTATGGAACAATTAGGAAAATTTGGGACCAAAAGTGATAAAAATTGGAAGATGAAAATCATCCACAATTCTATGTTGGCCGTGTATAGTGGAGTGTGGTGCCCACACAATTTTGTGTCATCTTTTAAGTGATCCAACTCATTAATGTGGGCGAGGGATATTGTACACTCTTTATATTAGATAAAAGATGACTTCTAGTCATTATTTTTCATTCACCCACACTTAAAAAAAAAAAAAAGGGAGCAAAGGTGAGTCCGTTTGAAGGCTCTCGGCCAGCCATGGTGAAAACCAACCTCCATTTTAGCTCTCCCAAAATTATTCTATTGATGTAAACCCATTATTTTGAGGTCCCTAAGTAGCGTGGAAGCATCGTTGGAGCGATCAATCCATTGTTTTTCATCTTTTGGGAAACCCTAGCCTATTGGAAGTTGAAGAAGAAAAGGTAAGATTTGATCTTGTTTTTGTGTTATGAAGGTTGTATACATGTTGTAGTATGTTGATATGGTTGAACATCATGAAATATGAAATGTTGGAAGTGAGTTGTGTATGTGGAGCTTGAGTCGTGTAAATGGGTGTTGTTGTGTTGTGATTGAAACTATGAATTAATGCTTGGTTAGTTTATTATGATCATTGTAAGGTGAAGAACAATTGGGAATCATCCATATATGTGTATGTGTAGTGTTGATTGAAATGGGTCACATTATATGACCATGAACGAATGAATGTCGCTTAATGCTTTAGTCGTCATCGCTATGAATTCTAGGTTGGAAATGAATGGTTATTGACTCAAATGATGTTGTTAATGTTGCGGACTGTTTTTGGAGGTTATTGTATGTTTAATGTAATTGGTATATTGATGAGATAGCATTGTTAGAATGTAAATTGTGGATACATGATTTGGAAATGAGGAAAAAGTTAGAGGTTTTTGTCTCGGTTAGGGGCTGTTTCGGGTAGCTTGGAGAAAAATTTGGATTATTGGAAATATTGTATGAATTGCTTATAATGTCCTTAAATATTGTTGGTAGGGGTTTGGGTTAGTATGTGAATGTATAAGCGTCGATTTTGGCTTGAAGGTAAGTCGTCGAATTGAATTTATGTAAGTTGTTGAATAATGGAAAAGAAAGCTATTGTTGTTGTATTACTTTCCGGATTGGTTGTTGATGTTGCTAGGTTGGTTATTGTTGTTGTTGTTGATTGATATGGGCGAGTTAAATTCTCGGGGTGGCCTATTTGCTTGAAATGCTGCCCAATTTATGAAGAATTAAGGGCGAATTTGGAATTTAAGGCCTAAAAGTCATTAGCTAATGTTTGGCATTTTATGGCTTATTTTTAGATCGTGGGCAGCCTGAATCATAGTTTGGATTAGCTTGAGTTTGGATCATTTTGGAGAGCGTTTGAGGTATGTAAAGTAACCTTTCTTTTTGGCAAGCCTTAGTTAAAGTAGGCTATGATACGAGCCTCACAGGAAACTCTATTCTACTTAATCCGGACTTGTCTATGATTCGCATGTGTTTCCTTGGTATTCTTGTGCTCATATGCCATAACATTGATCCTTATATCCTTGGAATTCATAATTTGTAAAGATGTCATAAAAGCTGATTTTTGGTTTTAAAAGCTTATTCTTTAGCGATTCCAAAAAGTTCAAACGCTCATAACTTTCTCGGAAAAGCTCGGATTGCTTTGAAATTTTCGTAGGAGCTTGTATGATATAGAATGAGTATGTTTTTCATAGGCGGGATCAGTTCGGGTCTATACTCGTGTGGGTCCCGCGACGCCCTTTTATGTGAATTCGATAACTTTGAAACAAAAAGTAATTATTATGGTTCCGATTTCGAATATGACTATTTTACTTATCTTTTGGATTTATGATAATGATTTTATGCATATGATTACTCACTACTCTAAGCTCGTGCCTACTATGATATCGTTCGCGGTTCCGGGCCCGTTATTGTCGTGCGAATTATGATACATTAACTGTTATCTTGTGATTATGGTTCACGAGTTCCTCGCTCGAGGGCCGGGATCCACTTATATTTGGTGTGATCTTGTGTATGGCGATATCTTTGTGTATGATATGTGACGGAGATTCGGAGATTTGAAACCTTAAAGTGTTATCTTGTGTTATGGCGCCATTGACGGGCGGGCGACCATATTTCTGTGCGGGGCATGACTTATATTTTGAAGTAACATTTTGATATTTTGGAAGTGCATTTACTTTACGTACCTCTATTTCGATTTGATCTCGGTTTGTATATTACATTTTTACGCGATGTAATACTCGTACATATTTCGTGTACCCATGTTCGGAAATTGGGGGGGCGTTTCATGCCGCAAGTACGGACGCACGGTTTGGTGATCCACCAGTTTGGACACCCTCTTCACTATTTTGAGTGGCACCCTCCCGGAGCTTATATTTTTGGTACATATTTGTTTATGCATTTGTATATATTCGTTCGGGGGTACGGCGGGGCCACTGTCCGTCATATGATTAAACGATCTGTTTAAGGCTAACATGGACATGTTTGTGGGTTGTGCCTACTTAAAATACGGTTGTGTTTGTATATGTTGTGTTTGGGCGATCCCATTCGCCGCGGCCCGGGTCCGCATATGTATATATGTTGCGTTGTTGGCCACATGTGGCCTTTGTTGGTATTTTACGTAAAGCGGGTTATTTTGGATAGTCATAAAACAAAGAAACTGCATCGAAAATTTTTAAAATTATATATATTTGGAACTCGGCCTGATCGGCTTGTTATATACTTGGATTCGTTTGAGATAATTTGTGATAGCGTTTGATAGGTGTGTTTGGGTGCCCAATATATCGGGCACTAGTCACGGCCTACGGGGTTGGGTCGTGACAAAAGGTTTATCAAATATCGGTTTCGCTCAATATGGCGATACGGATCATCACCAATATATCGGCCATGCATGATAAATATGAGGGAATGCATGCAATGCATATGTCAATCACCAACGGTCGGTTCAATATCATAAATACCACAACGGGTATGCCAACAACGAATCACGTGACAATACCAACGGTGGGTATGCCAAAATACATCAATAACTCAAATACCAACGGTGGGTATGCCAACCCTATCCGAATCGGGACAACAAGTAGAATTCGATATCTACCACCTACACATGGCATCAAGCCAACACAATTGAATAATCAAACACAATACAACAGGGTGGCTAGTCCCACACACAAAGATAATCGATTTACATTATTACCACTTCTTTAAATCGACCTATTAGCTTAGAATAATTAATCTCACCTTACACTCACATTACATGATTAATCACAACTCCTTTAGAGCTCAATCACAATCGTTGGTGTATTTTATCCTCTTATTTATCCACTAGATTCACTAGTAATAGCATAACACAATAGTCACGTATTATGGGAGTTTCTCGTCATTAGACACGACAATATGTTCACCCCGGCTACTTCAAGTCACATATATCCACCGATATTAACGAAAAACCACACCAACCAACCTAAGGAATCTACGGGACCCCTGACCCGAACTCACAAATCACGTAACAATACCATCCTAAGATTCCGTCCCAAATCTCCGATTCCTACATGCATTCTCCATTCCTTTTAATACACGAATATATGAAACTAACTCGGTCTCTACCGAAAGGGATAGCCATAACCTTCCTGGTAAAGCGATTAGAACGGGTGCCACGAACCCACACGTTGCCTTGTATTTCGAAGCGTCTCCAAATAAAAAAAAATCTATCGCGTATGAATTCTATGTAAGAAACCATGAATAACGATACCCATATTGGCTACTTTCTATTAGGGTCAAATTCCAACCCTTAATTTAGGAAAAACGGGTCTCAAGGGCAAAACGAGAATTTTATGATCAAATACCTTTTCAATATCAAAAGGGAAAAACCCATTAATTTAATCATAGGAATACTCAATTAATTCTTAAAGTCATCGTTTATATGAAAACCCCCAAATTTAGGTCTAAGAACCCTGACTTTGATTCAAGAATTTCAACTCTAGAATGGAATTATTGATTAACAAGCCTAGATATATCATTATCTAGCATAAATAGCAAAATTAACATCATTTATTCATAATCTAGAAATCCAATTTGTTTTTAGAACTCTTTCATGAGGAAACCCCAATTTTGGGTGTAAGAACCCTAGGTTTTCCATAGAGATTTTTGGAAAAAGAACTTTTACAAAGCCAGCAGTGATGGATCTCGCGAACCATTTCTTTTCTCTACGATGGCACGGCCAGCTAGGGCCGCCCACGTAGACTTACGGTGAGTCATCTGCCACAACACATTAACTTTCCACCGGATGGTAGAGAATATCGGCTTATCGCCTTAGTCTTTTAACAACTCCTAACCGCCCTCCTACCACTTGAGTTCGACTCCTTACTGTAGATGTCTTGGAGGCTCTGCAATCGAAATATCAACATGAACACCATGCCAGCTAATGTCTCCACATCTTCCAAAGCATGAATCACGGCGGCCCGGCTCCAAATCGTGGTAGGATAATTTCTTTCATGTTTTCGGAGGCTGAGGCTATAATATCACCACCGCCGTCTTTGCGTCAACATGGTCAAACTGCTGCAGTGTTCCTAAAATGCTGTAATCACATCCCAGTAAAGGGACCCTCGGCGGTCACGTACACCGATGCCGGTTTTCTGCCTGGAAATCGAAAGCTCATCCGAAACTCGATTTTGACAAACCAAATACGTAGATAGGTAAAAATACGCTCACGAACTCATTCACGCACTCAAAATTCCCAACGGAGATACCGTTCCCGAAAGTATGCACCTCGGCGGCGTCAAAAATCAACTTTCGACCCGATTTTCGATAATCATCCGATGCCATTTCAAAAACAAAATATGCATCCCATGTAAAAATACACTACGAACGCACCCGTTACCTCGGATTTCCCAGAGAACCGTTGACTAAATCAAATTTCAAACCTTAATAACCATTTCCAAACCAAGTCCCAAAATGCCCCCGAGTGCATGGGGAGCCGAACCGATCCAGATCAACGCGTCATAAATCGATATGAACCTCAATTAATGGATCTGTCTAATGAAATCCGTTTACCCAAAAGTCAACTCCCGATCAAACTATTTTCGCATAAAAGTTAAATTTTTCTAGAAAACATTCCAAAGCCCAAACCGATCTTTCTAGAAAGTCATGTGTCAACTATCTTTTTGGGTCTGCAAAATAGTTCTAACTTGAGACTTGGAGCTCTCGGTCAACGAGGGAAAAATGAAAGAATCAATGTGACAAAATGGGTCGTTACACTCCATCTCTTGTAATCATACAAATTCCATTATTATATAACATAAAGTCTAAGACCTATGACAAAATCTACATTTATATTCAAGTTTCTAACCATATTTTATCCATTTTATAGCTAGGCTTGTTGTAAAATTTCGAACATGTATTTATAAAGCTAATGTATGTTGTTGAACATGAAATTACGATATATGTTATGAAATCCATCCATCTGCCAAAAGTAAAAAAAAGGTTTTTTAGGATTTTTATTTAATTTGGTGGAACTATCCTTTTATTTATTATACACTTTGTGCATCACGAATCTACAAAGCCAATGTCTCTATTTCATAATTATCTATTTTAATTCTTGCAAGTATCTTTATTGTTCCTAATTTTTTATCTTCATTACATACCAATGCTTCATGATCTTCTATACTCATTAGTTCTTGAGAATCTTCTGGTATTGTTTTTAAAGGTCTAATTATTGGTTGTATATTAGATAAACCTATTCCTTCATTTTCACTATCCTCCTCTCTTTGTTTTCCTTTCTCTAATTTATATATTCTTGTCTCTATTTCATTTACTCCTTCTAATGTCATTATTCTTAAAATTAATAGCAGGATTTCTACTTTTTTTCTGTTTTTCTTCTTTATTTATTTTTGTTTCTAATTCTTTTTCTATACACATTATACATCCTTCTATATAGCAATTTTTACCATTTACAAAGAAACATGCATTACTATCTAATCCTTTATTTCTTTCGAATTCATGATTACGGTCTTAAAATATTTGCTAAATTACCAAAATTGGATTGATTCTAAATCTAATTTTTCTAATCCTATTTCTTTAATTAGTTCTTCTTCTAAGTACGATGAGTGTTGTTTTTAATTTTTTTTCCTTCGGTGTCTACACTTACTATGGAATATACTTTCGATAGATCGAACATGTGTATTCGTCTACATTTATTGAGTCTCTTGAAAATCTTCAATTAACTATGAATTTCTTGTCTTATTATTATTATTATTTTTTTTTTTTTGACATGTATTTGCTAGATGTTCTATACTTCCAAGTAAAACATTCTGGTCTATTTTTATAATTCTCTAAGCTCCTATATTTTCTTACATGTCTATTTCTATTTAAATAAGGTTTTACGCATTTAATTCTCTAAGATAATATTTCTTTCTATTATATTGGGGATAATTTCTATTATATTCGGTTCTATATTTTCGATGCTTTTTCTTTCTATGATTATCTTTGTCATAACTACGAGTAGTATATATACCACGCTTTTTACAAAAATTCATTTCATTTTTTGTTTTAATTGTTTTTTTGTATTTGTATATGGGTACATTTTTCTTGTAGTATATCCATTATATGTTGTATTCTATGTCCCATTAACCATTTTAGACTAGGGTTTTGTATTACTCAGTCTCTCTTATTCCATTTGTCTTTTATTTCTCTTCCTAAGGCTCACGATAATTTATTAAATAATTGTTTACCTAACTCTTGGTTAAAAGCATTTCCACTAATAGTACAATAATAGATATAATCATTCAAAAAAATTTAATATGAAACCAACTACTTATACTTAATTATTCTAATTTTATTAAAGCATTTCTTTGCAATACTAGCAATCCACTATTTGGGTATTCTCCTGTAATTAAAGTATGTATTTTGTTAGTAAAATTATAAGGATTTAACTCATGGATACTAAGAGTTGGAATTCCATTGGGAAATTTTCTTTGTATGCTTCCCATAATCTCTTTCATTTTCTCCTAAAAATATATACGTATATTTATACATTGTTTACTGCATCCGGTAATAATTGTAGGTTATATAGTCCGTTACTCTGTTTATTCTTTCTAAAGGTTTATTCTTCGAATTCCACCTTTGTGGATCATGAGGTACTATATTTAGATTTTACCTTTATTACCTTTTTGGAGAGATGACAAGTTCTTCTATAAAGATTCTTTTTCTTGATAGTTTTATATTTTCTATGCTCGTCGTTCTAAAAACTCTTCTTTGTGTACATTTCCGATCTGTGTTCATCTTGTGTATTGTTCTTTTGTTGTTCTTCTGGAATGAACTAACTAGATACACTTCGATTCCATTAATTCTTTTTAACTTATTATTGACTCTAGTTCTGTATTTCTTCATCACTTTCTTGTATGTCTTCTAATATTTTATCAAATTCGTCTAATTTCTTTTGGGACATAATTTCTACTCTATATCCCAATTATCGGTTCTAAATTCACATATTTTAAAATGGTTTATTTTTTCTTCTAGTGTCAAATTTCCTAATTTACATCCTTTATATTTTAAAAAATTGTCTTTTTATGGATTTCTTTTGCTCTTTATGCATATCGAACTTCAAAATCTCTATTAGTTCTATATTGATGGGTTTGACTCGGTAGTGTCATTTTGTCTAAAGTACTTTCTTCTTCTATATCTCTTTTTGTTATATAATTATAATTAGTAAATCTTCTGGACGTCTCTCATACGGAATTAGTGTACATTAGGTGAGTATTCAGTCACAGAATCTTTCTTATTAAAGTTTTCTAAAATTCCATTCTAATCTTTTCGCATATTCTTCGGGATTATTTTTTTGTGGGTTTATTAATTTTATTCCTATTTCCCATTAATTCCACTACATCTTCTACCTTGATTTTGAATTTTGTATTACTATTATTGGTCATTTTTTCCTAGAAATCCTACGCATTAATAGATTATTACCATCACACATTTCTTCGTATCCTTTTGTCCGTATTCCTATTTTAATATGTTTTCGAATTAGCTAAATTTATTATGAAGTGTAAGACTCTTTTTATAAAAAAATACTCCATTATTTGTCATATCTACTTTGTTATTCCTATTGAGCCTCATTACGTGACCACCTATCATCTGAGAGACTATTAATACTTTAGTTCCAAGATTTTTCTAGTTAATCCTTTTAATCCTATTACTATTAATCTCATATGCATTAAACTTCTTCGAGTATTTTTATTTGTCTTCATCAGCTCTGATTTATTAAGTTTATAGTTGTAATTTTAGTTCCTAGGGTTGATAATTGTTCTTCTCATGTGTACGCATAATTGTGTTGTACTTAGAGAAGCTGTCTATATTGTATAAAGTATTTGAATTTAGTAGTTTCAATTGATTTTGTTGGAATATTGTATGTCTCTGTTTATGTCTATTAATTAATCTTTGAACTGCATTGGTTATTACTGTTCTTTTCACTTAAAATTCTTGATAGTAGATTGTTAGGCTAAATACTATTATCCGAAAAATTTCTTTTCTTTTTCTTGTCTTTTGATCCTCCTTTCTCCGATCTAATTGAAAAAAGGTCCATTTTTGTTCTAACTATTTTAACTTTTTTCTTTTTGAGGTGTTATTTTTCTTTTTAAATTGGCATTAATTATTTCTACTTCTTTATTTCGTGGAGTTTATTTTAGCCTTGTCTCTTTTTCTTTAATTATTTTATCCAATGGGTATTAACTTCCAGTAATAATGAGATTATAGCAATATTTTGTTTTAGTATTATATAATCTGATTTCGCGGTAGGTATATATTCCTTATAGTCTTGTGATAAAGAAAGGGATTTTTCTGTTAATTTTGAGGTTTCTATATGTGCTAAACTTGGTCCACTCATGAAAGAGAGATTTCTTTGAGCTCTTATTGTCTTGTTAAATTCTCTAAATTCACTGATAAAACTTCTACCTATTGCATTATACGGGAAACTATTTGGGTTATGCTATTTTCTATTTCTTTTGGTTTTTACGCAACGAAATTTTCTAGTTTTTCTATTTCGTTTTTTTGTAGGTATTTTTCTAAATTAAATTTATTATTTAAAAACTGATTTTTTTCTATCAGCTCTAGTTCTTGTGATTTTTAAAATCAAAATTATGTTCTAGTTTTTCTAATATTTTCTTTTGTTTAATTTTATGTAAAGATTATTAAATGCAATATTCTAACTGCTCTTTATTACTTTCTTGGGACTTTTCACTAAAGGTTTATGATCAAATCTATTAATATATTAAATTATGTCTTCAGCATTTGGAATATATGTTCTCCCGTTACTAAAATTACACTTTATAATAGCGATCTTTTAATATTTCTATATTTCTTTTCCTGACATATTCTTAAGTCTAAGTATTCTAAATTTTTAATGTATCTATTTTATCTAACTTCGTTTATTATCCTAATGGAATTTTTATTTTACAAACTTTCTTTTGATGCTTTATCTTTGTGTAAATTGATACATGTTGTCTCTTATGCCTTGTAATTTCAAATTCTGTATATAGTTTCTTGGTTAATAAAAGTTCGTAAAAGTCTATTTTCTATTATCACGGTCTTGCTCGTGATTATTACTCTAAGTAAGCACTCAAAGCTTTTTTTTCTACTTTTATTAATTCTCGTCTCCTTTCTATATCTCGTATAAATGCCAATGGTTAATAACTATTTGTCTAACAAAAGGTTGCGTTAGCATATAAAATAACTAATATGGTCCTAAAACGTTTTTGTGTTTGTTTGAGAAAATTTTCTAGATCTTATGTATCCTAGTAATCTATATTCTAATACAGATATTATATCTATTAATTATTGTAACCTTGGATGATTTTCTTTAGAATTACTTAATCTAACATAATCAGGTATAACCTATTTAGTCTTGTTTAGGCTTCTAAATAATGATTTCTCATTACCCTAACGGAATAAACTTCACTTGTCTTTCTATGTATCTAATATATTCTTATACTTTGAATATTTCGTCGTTTATAAATCGTATTTCCCCAAGGAGATTATTTAAAACGAGAACGTACGTTAGTTTTAGAGACTTTCTGGTGTCTTGTTTACAGGTAATTAACTTGATTAGTAAGAAATCTTCTTATTTTTCTAGTGTTTCCTAGTTTTTTGTCGGGTAAGGTGTATCATACGATAATGAAAACTTACGTATTTACTAAAACTATATTGTCTTATAAATTTGTCTAATATTAGTTGATGGTCTTCGTTGTCTAGTAGTGAAAGAAAATGTCATCTCATAAAATACGATGTGGGGTCAAAAATGAAAATTAATGAGTAGGTAAAAATGACAATTAGTTGATTTACTAAAGTATTTTAATTAAAGCTAAATAATTAATTAATTAAAGACACTTGATTTTCACAAAACATTGGATTTACAAGTAAGCCTTGATTGAATTAAAACATGAATTTTGTTATTTCAATTAAGGCCAATTTGAATCGACTAATTGATTATTTCAATTGTATCATAATTAAAGCAATTTTAAAATTAACCATAATTAATTATCTAAATTAATGACAATTAGTTTGAGAATTGCCCATATAAAATAGGGAGTATGCGAAATATTTTGGGGAAAAATGATTATTTATTTTAATCAATCAATTTCTTTGAATTAAAATGGGGTAAATACTTGCATTGGATTAATTTGAACAATTAAATAAATGAATTTATTTTACCTATTTTTCGGTTGAAATTAGTAAGCAGATCCTTAATTGTTGTAAAGTAATTTCCAAATGGTTTATTATAGAAATTATCTTACTAAAAATAAAAGGTAAAACATTATACGTATAGTTCATAAAATGGGAAAATACATTAAAACATAAATGATGATAAATTTTATTAATTGTAGCGCGACCAAACCTTTTTACGACCTATTACCCCCCCCCCCCCCGCCTTAATTTTTCTATATTTTTGTACCATTTTTTGGATCGACGTGGCAAAAAAAAAATTCTTAACCGCGATGGAGGTGTATGCACACTCTCGCCACGGTCAAATTGTACCAGCTGGCTATCACCGCCACTTTTCTTTTCTTTTTCATTTGATTTTTCTTTTATTAATTATATTTACACTAATTAACCTCTAATTAACCATTTAAACCATTAATTTTGTCTTCTTTCATCACTAAACTATTTCTTCTCATCACTAAACCCTTCTTCTTCATCACTAAACCTTCTTCTTCTTCTTCGTTTCAAGAAATCCATCAATCCATTTTCTTCCTCCATTAGCACACACACATTCAACCTATTTTCTTATCTCTCCACACACACACATTCAACCCATTTTCTTCTCCATTAAAACTCATTTCTTCAACCCATTTTCTTCCTCCATTAACACACAGTACGGTTTTAACCCATTTTCCCTTGTACACACACATTCATTGAAAAGCAAATCAAACACCAAAATATTTTTAACCATTTTCTTCAACCATTTTTAATATTTTTTGTACCTCGCATTATTTCGCTTGTCATCTTACTTGCGGATATTCTTCTGCTTGTCATTTTACGATGATGGCCAATGGCGTGGTCGAGGAGAAAGAAGAAGAAAGAGAAAAAGGAGAAAGAAGAAGAAAGAGAAAATAAATTGAATTTAACAATTGAAATGTGGAAGAGAGGAAGGTGTCTTGATGTCTTCTTTCTCAATTTCAAGCATCCGAGTTGCAACATTTCATTTT
>NW_026722921.1:0-6888 GCF_029784015.1 Lycium ferocissimum | reverse complement strand
TATTCCTTAAATTTTTTTTTGTTTGGGACGGGGGGGCCCTTTCCGTCTAGTTCGTAGTTTTTTTTTTTGTGGCCCTAGGGGTTTTGGGGTCGGGGCCCGGGGCGGTTGGTTTTGGGGTTTGGTTTGTCGATTGATTTCGATTTCGTCCTTAGGGGCCCCCGTTCTTTTGGCCCGGGGCCCTCGTTTGCTGGTGGAGGGGGCGATGTACTTCCCCCAACTTTTTTTCCCGATGGATGTTTGACAGGGGTGCCCCCTGGGGCCGTTTGTAGATACCCCTTTCGACTATCGTGAAATTTTCGAAAGGGTGATCAGGGTCTCGATGATTTGGTTCGTAAGTCTTTGGGGTGCAAGGGGGGGCACGCCGGGGCCCGGGTCGTACACCCCTGTAGATTGAGATTGGGAAGAGGATAGAGACAAAATATAAAGGATAAGGTATGGGCGCCCCCAAAGGGGGGGGGGAAAAAGTAAGGATAAGGAGAGCAATACGAGGTTTTGGTATGATTAAAGTGAATTAGTAAGGACGGGAAAACCGACAATAAGTGGATAGAAGTCCGATAATGTTTAAGGTAGTATGAGAAGTTCGCACAAACTTCGAGGTAGTGCGACGTTTAAAACGGACGTATATAAAGAGAAAGAATATGACAAAGAGAACGTATTGGATAGCTTAAGAGCTAATATGAAGAATGGAAAATAACTTTGAAAAAGGAGCTCCCGAGGTACTTGGCGAGACCCCGCAAGACTAGTCGAACACTCGAGGACGAATGTTCCAAAGCGGGGGAAGGATGTTATACCTCGCGTTTCGTACATTTGAATATTTCGAGTTAATGTGCGAGTTGTTAGGAATATTAATTGCGGGGCAATGGTAGTATGGAAAATATTGAGAAAGGCTAAGGGCAAGAAGAGAAATTCGCAAAATGGGCCGTGGAAATAATGCGAGGCTAGGGATAAAATGGTAATATTGAGAAAAGTTGAGGGCAAAATGGTAATCTCACAAAAGGTTCATGAAAATTCTAAAAGGCCATATTGGCCATGTGACAAAAAAAAAAAAAAAAAAAAAAGAGAAGATGACACAACAAGTCATCTTTGTTGCCTTGAAGAAATTTCAAGAAAAGAGAAGAAAAATCTAGAAAGGAAAGAGAGGCATGTGACCAAACTTGAGGGACCTAAGCATAAATATGGATAAGTAGTGGAAGACATATGTATATATATGTGGTCATATTTTAAGAAAGAGAGAAAGAAAGAACAAGAAAGATGAAAAAAAAAAAGAGAGAGAAAGAGGGCCAAGTTTCGGCCATGGCTAGAAAAATCTAGCCATGGAAATTTGATGAGGAAAAATTATTCCCTCCTAATATTCTAGCTCATTTGGAGGTCCTCTACAACATGGAAGAGTTGTTGGAGCAAGAAAATCCTTCACTTGGACAAATCCGTAACCTTGACTAAGAGGAAACTTGAAAGGGAAAGGTAAGAATTTAACCTTCTTCTATGTGTTATGGGTGATTATGAGTGTTGTAGAATGAAGAAATTCATGAAATTCATGAAATATGCATATGTATGGTGCTTGGCCGAAAATGTGTTGCATGGTATAGAAATGATGAATTAAATTCACTTGGCATTTTAGTTGTTGTTATTATGGATTATGTGAGGATGAAATGGGCAAAAATTATGAAAATATGTGTGTTGGTGTGTGGTCGTATATATATAGTGTTGGACGTGTATGTGTGATGTTGTGTAGTAAGAATGGATTAATTCTATGTAGCATGTGGTTGTTGTTGTTGTTGTTGTAATGAAAAGAAAAGGAGGAAAATTCATGAAAAATATACATGTGTGTGCATACGGCGAATGGTATGGGTATGATGAATTGAAAGTTGATTGTGGATTTCATGTTAAAAGCTTATGTTGGTGGAATATAATGTTCTTGCATATATGGAATCCAATGATGTTAGTATGGTGTTGTTGGGATATAAATCACAAGGTCGTTATTGTTTTTATTGGAGTTGGAAAGTCTTGAAGGAAGTAGTATGTTGCTTGAAATTGTTAGTGTGATTGTTGGTAATGTTGTTAGTTTGGCCGGGTTGTATTTCCGGGATTATTGTTGATTGAAATCGGCCAAGTTAAACTTGGTGGCATGGTATAGTTACAGGGGAAATGCTGCCGAAATTTCGGTAGCCAAGTGTCGTTTTAAGAATCCAATTCTAAATGTACTAATCAAGGTTTGGTAAATATGACCAAATTATAGATTTTGGCGGATTTGCAGCTTGGATTTAGAGTAGCAGAAGGAGCGGAAAGAGGTATGTAAGACTTCCCTTTCCTTTTTGGCATGTCTTAGATGCAGTAGGCTTGAACACGGGCCTCGGGGATAATTCCTTTCCTAGAAAAATCGAGATTGAAATTAGTTACTATTCATTCAGTAGAATTGAAATAGAAATGGTGCAAAATGTGGGAAAAACCTCCTAGACCTCTAGAACTCGCATAAATAGGACCCGACTAACCTAAAACCCTCACAAGCAATGCCATGACATGTAACATATGTAAATTTGGTACGCCGCCTCATTTGACCCGAGGTGGGCCCATTGTTCCCGGATTTTCCTTATTGTTCCGCTTGACTTACTTTGAAGCTGAATCCAAAAGAAACCTCTGATCCTTATTCTGTTATCAACTGACAAGTACTATACCCATCCCAATGAGAATACTTCTATGGCAATAACGATGACGATGATGTAGAAAAGAGAATATGCCTACGGTAAGTATGACCAAAATGATTCCATGACCAAGACTTCTAAGCAAAGGATTCAATGTGAACACGAAGGTGACAAACTAGTCCTTGATCTTTATCTCCATTTCTTAGCTATGGCACTATGTTCTACGGATTTCAAGGTCTATGAATTGACGTCTATGATGTTCACGATCTCATTCTATGTTTTCTTTAATGATATCTATTCATTGATAGTCTCGCCTTAAAATACTCGTTCCTTCAAGGTGAGACAAAGCGATCCCGGTTATTCCATAATACAATCGGAGGTCACCGACCTTACGTCACTCCGATGGACACATGACCTTCCTTGGGCTCTCATGCATGCTGTTTATATGATAATGTATATGATACATAATATTGATGAATGTACATGTATATGTGGGGAATGGGGAGGGCAACTGTGTCCACCGATTCGACGGGCTTATCATCCGGACGCGGGATGCCGGACGCGCGGGATATGGGAGAGCCGTACGCGGCGTCCGTTTATGTGATATATATATATATATATAATATGATATATTTGGGACACTGTTGGGGAGGGGGGTGGGAGAGCCGATGAATTCGGCGTCTGTAACTGCAAGTAAAAAGTACCGTTTTCCGAAAAGTATCTGTTTTCTATGTACAAGAATAAGAAACACCGTGTTCAGAAAAAGAAAGAGAAAAAGCTAGGCATGCATGGCCTCCGCCCTGAGTGGCACTCATATGTACAGGTTGCTCCTTTAATCTATGTTTCCATACAGTTATTACTCTGCACAGGTTACCGTTTTATACATGATATGCTCCATATGTACAGACACAGCTTTCCGTGATATGTTTCATGTGTACGGAATACTCTCTTTACATGACATGTGTCACGACCCGTCTAGGGGCCGTGACGAGTACCCGATACTTGTACCGAGCACCCCTTACTTATCAGTTTACCTGTACCTCTTAGCAAGTCCTATAAGCCGTGCCGTATTTTTTTTTTGGGCGAACATTAGCATTATTATGAACATAGACTAGTTAGCCTCGCTATCGCCCCATACAACGGCATTAAAATGCCAAAATACTACATATTTAACTTTACATACCGCGCATCCGTACGAGCCTCTAGACATAGTACATTTATACATAGAAAGAGCCGAGTTTGTCGTGCTCAAAAATATATACACAAAAGAGTACCACGAGATGAGGCTCCGAACAACCGGAGTCGGCTGTCATACGGCCGGTAGGGGCTCCCTAAGGATCAAATCCTCCATGTAGCCGACTTGCGCGGATGAAACGCGAGCGTCCACAGAAGGGACGTCAAACACGAATAGTGTACCGAGTATGTAAGGCATAAATAGTAATAAGCGAGGACATAAATCATGCATAATGACATAAAAGAACTACAACTCAAGTCCTGGGATAGAGATATAACCTGTATATATATAAGTGCCCTCGGGCAGATGCCGTGTTTTCTTAACTTTCCTTACTCATATATATACATATATATATAAAAATAGAATATATTGTATTGCCGAGGCGTCGGGCCCGATCCATTTGACCATAAATATGCACATCCCGCGTCGGGCATCCCGCGTCGGGACGATATCAAGTCAAGTAACCTGAACCGAGGGTGGATATGCGTATATAACGCTCCCTCGCCATTATTTCCATTTCCCCGTAAATATATGAAAATTCCATGTTTAAATATCGGCGTCTATAGCGCCCTGGCTCTTTCGTTATATTCATATGCTCATATCGTATATATATCAGCGTCTATAGCGCTCTGATTCTTTTTGTCACATGCACATACTTATATCATATCTATACTTACCAGCGTCTATAGCGCTCTGATTCTGCCATTATATACATATACTTATATTATGTATATTTATCAGCGTCTATAGCGCTCTGACTCTGTTATCATATAATATACTTATACTTATACGTACGTCGGGTGCACATACATCCATCGGGATCATCGGACATAATTCCTTGTACTTAGAATCTTTAGAGCAATCGTTACCTATAATAGAATTGGGTTATCCAGAAACGGTTTAACATTCTCGTACTTTCATGTTTATAGCAAAGTATATTATCTACATATGTTACGTGCCATGACGTTACTCATGAAGGTCTTAGGGTAATCGGGTCTTATCCTTGCAAGTTCTAGGGTATTTGGACATTTCTTTCACATTTCAAGCACTTTGGTTCAATCTTCTTGTGAATGAATAGTAACTATTTTCAATCTCGGATTTCTAGAGATAGGAAAGTCCCCGAGGCGCGAAATCAGGCCTATACGTCTACGACATGCCAAGAAAGGAAGGGGAAACCTTACATACCTCTTTCGGCTTCTTTAGCTTTTCCGAATTCGCGTCGCAATCTCGTCAAAATCTGCAAATTGGTTATGTTTACCAAAACTCTTATTAGGGTTCTTAGAGTTAGAATCTTAAGGAAACACTTGGCTACCGAAATTTCGGCAGCACTTCCTCTGTAAATATACCATCCTCAACATTCAACATAGCCAAATTCTCAACAACCACAATCCGGAATTCAAACCGTGCCAAACTCGTTAACATAATTCAACAATCATACTAGCAATTCACATATTCCATTCAAGATGCATAATCTCAATTTACTACTTTCTTT
Organism: Lycium ferocissimum; assembly: GCF_029784015.1. Taxonomy (NCBI): domain Eukaryota; kingdom Viridiplantae; phylum Streptophyta; class Magnoliopsida; order Solanales; family Solanaceae; genus Lycium; species Lycium ferocissimum. Next base: position 1,523 of record NW_026722921.1, on the reverse strand, counting down.
AAAACCTTCCGACTTCAATGAACACAATAACAACCTTATAATATATATATTCCATCAACATCATACTAATATCATTACATGCTATCCATGCAAGAACATTATTTTTCAATATACACGATCTTTCAATTGCCAATACTTCACCAAACTTATCAAGTCTTTATTTGCGATATAACATCTACTTCACAACGACTAAGATGTTAATTACAACTCGCTCATTATTCTTTCACAACTCACCAATATACATGACTATACATCAAGTATACACGGTCACATACACACCACACACTACACGGCCATATCATGCACACACACAACCACGTTCTCTCCAAATTCATTCAATCTCCATTATCAACATAGTATTCACAACAATAATAACCAAACACTAGATAAATTCATTTAGAACATGATTTCTACACACACACACATATATATATACACGGCCACACCACTTTTTTTTTCTTCCATGAATTTCATCCATTTTCTTACACCCTACACATGCAAAATCATCCATAACATGCAAGAAGAGTCAAACCTCACCTTTTCTTCAATTCTTCACTTGAGTAGAGATTCCAACTTATAGAAATAGATGTTCCTCTTGCTCCAAAAACCACTTCACCTTGCTAGGGACCCTTTACTTAGTAGGAAATAATTTTTGGAGAAATTTTTATCAATTTTTCCTTGGAATATTTCTCTTGGCCGAATAGGCCTTGGGTTGTTTTCTCCTTCTTCTTTTTTTTTTTTGTTCTTGAATTCTCTAATGAACTTATGGAATAAAGATGACTTTATATAATTCTTCCACAAATTTTCTTTATTAATACATAGGTCCCTCAATTTTAGCCACATGCCTCCTTTCTTCCCCTCCTAGAATTCTCCTCCCTTTTCTTGATTTTTCTAGAGATTTTTTTTGAATTTTGAAGACTTGGTCTTCTTTTTAAAATTCAAAAATTAATTCCCCCATGGGCTTGGCCCAAGATGTGGCGGTTGGGCCTTTCTCTTTTTAGAAAAAAAACTTCAAGCCCACTTTGTATTTTTGGCTAGTTCTTGTAATTTACGAAATATTTTTCCAACTTCCAAATTTGCCCTTCGTCTTTCTCCATATTTCCACGAGTCGTATTGCAAATTTCCCGTTATGCCCTTGACCTTCCTCATTATTTCCACTTCTAAATTTTTCATAAGCAACTCATATGCCAAACAAAATAAAATATGGCCTTGCTTATTGTCTTCCCGCGATTGTCCTGAATTATCCGGTTGCATAAAATGCGGGATATAACATCCTCCCCCCCTTTAGAACATTCGTCCTCGAATGTTAAACTGACCTCATGGCGCACTATAACACTTCGGGGAGGTCTCTGTCACACCCCAATCTTGATTAGGGTGTGATGGGCACCCGACCCCGTAACCGGAGCCGAGCGAACCCGCTGACCCTTACTACGTACTTGAAATTTTTTTTTTGAACCTTTAAGCCAGGTGTATACAATAAGATTACTAAAACATTCTTTTATTGCTTTTAAATCAAGTAAAAC
>NW_026722920.1:0-7009 GCF_029784015.1 Lycium ferocissimum | reverse complement strand
AGCGATCCTAAATGATATAGCGATGAAAGGTGGAAGCTTAAGGGGGATGCGACAAGAGAATAGTGACAAGTGGTTTACGAAGTATGGTGAAAGTAACGCTACTGTGTTGGATTAGAGGCTAACATGTGGGCAATAGGATTATTCGTTAATGGCACTGCGACCAACGAGTTACCAGGCGAAAAAAATAAAAAACTTCCTATAGATAGAGGTAAGAACATCAAAGGAGTGAATAAAGGAAGGGGAAAAGAGTAGGACAGGATAAGTCGTAGCGAGTATTAGGACAGAAGGAACATGTGGAGTAGAGTGAACCAGGAGAAGGAAAGCCGTGACTAAGATCGAGTATATGTCATACGAATGGTATAAGAGTAGCTATGTTACCCATAAATATTTATGCGATAGGGATAAGACCAAGTGAATATCTAATGAGAAAAGTTGGGATTCGGTAATAATAATACGGTGATAATAGTTTGGGTGCATTAAGGAATGATGTGAAGTGATTTAAGTTAAATTACCGAGACGAACTAGTACGAAGGACAAACGGGACATGATTATGGTGGGGCCAAGGATCTATTCCGATACCGGTTCTAAAATAAGAGAGACGGAGGCTAGTAAAATATAAGAATTAGCGAAGCCGCGCTAAGCGCACTTTTTGGGAAAATCTGGGCACTCGCTATTCATTGCAGAGAAGTTGCAACGTAATGTCACGACCCAACCCGTAGAGCCGCGATCGGTGTCCTAGCGGACACCTATACGTACCTACCTACAGATCGGCATGCCAAATAGCTAATTCGTTTAATTATACATAAATTCATACGGATATAAATGCACAGACGAACATACATATACATATATACATACTTAAACCGATCTAAGCCGTTAGGGCTATCATAGTGGAATTTCTCGGACACAGACTCATACTCCTTACGGAACCGTGACAACCCACACAACCCACAAACATGTCTACGGACGCTTTAACGAGAATCAATCAAAAGACGGGACGGGGCCCCGCCATACCCAAATGACCAAATGTACGTGTATATGAACAACGAAGATATATACCAAAAGTATCGAGCCTCGGATCAAGGGAGCTCCTCGGATAACGAGCCGATGTCCTAAGCGGTGGCGTATCACGCGCGCGTACTGCACCGCGCATGTGGCCGCGACCCCGAAGAACAGGGTCGGTACCGAAGGTGTCGAGGTATGTAAAGCGAGAAATATGACATACATAATCACAATCGAACGGATATGTAAAATCGTAACCGACGGGGGATCGGATCCAGCGGGGTCGGACTACAAGGTGTACGGACGGAATCCTAATATGTCGATTAGGGAATGTAGGCTGGCGGAGTTTCAATACGAACCGAGGTACGGGTTGTAGGCGACGGAAGCACAATGTAAACCGGATGCACGGAGTGTAATCACGAGCCGTAAGTAGTCCGAGATACGGAGGTGTAACGGACGGACTCACAAACGGAGCCGGTAACTCGGATGTATGACGGACGAATCGAGTCTCGATCGGACGTCTGTCTAATGTGACGCAGCCATAATCATTTACGAGACATACATATCATATATCAGATCCCTAATAAAGAGACTGATATCGGGGCCCGGCCCTCGTAGTACGGGACGCGGTGGACGAACGTATCGTATCAAATGCCATCCCTGCCGCCATCCCCATAATATCACATAATCAAATCATAATCGAGATATAAAACGGATCCGCCCGCGCGTCCGAGGGACGCGGTGAACAATGCGGTGGAGTGCGCGAATCACGGGAGCACTGGCCGGGGGCGCGGTGAAGGAAGCATTGAGGCATCCACGAACGGCATCAATGAGAAACCACATACATACAGACCGACATACAGACTTAATGAAGCTGAAATAGTTCAGAAGATAAGTCAAATCAGAATTATCGGATCACAGTCATAGTGGATACGCATACGTGTCATTTGGAGTGGCACGACAGATTATTTCAGAACAGAATGTCCAGAGCCGTATCAGATGTCAAAATATATTATGAGGCTCAGACAAATAGTCATAATACTTATTGTATAATGAACAGAAAAAAAATAATCAAGAGTTACCTGTGAGGTTCGGATGGAAATAGGTCAATTTAAGCCATACGAGAATTATTAGGGTTACGTAAACCTACCTCGGACCCAATCATAATGGCGTACGTAAATTATGGATAATAAGCCTTAAGGAGTCGTCCATAGTCGTCTTAGGGTGTCCGACTCCATTTACGGAAGTTATGCGCATATAGGCAATATTCGAGCACAAAGGTAAAAGAACATTTCAATCTTGCGGAATGGTTTTGAGCTATCTTCAATCTCAGTATGAGAAGCGGAGAAGTGAGATCGAGGCTCGCTTTCAAGCTGTTCATTCGAATACATGCCAAAGAATGAAGGGCAAGACTTTACATACCTTGGTTATGCTTCTTCGACTTGTCCGATTTCAATTCCCGTTTCGTCAAAATCACATAAATGGTCACCTATACCGATTACTATTCATGAGTTAACATTTCAACCTTGGGTTCCTACTTAGCTACCGAAATTTCGGCGCACCTCCTATAAATGTGACGCCCGAGAATTTGACTCGGCTCAAAATAACCAACAACAAGCCAACAACAACACAACAACAACAATTATCGACTAGAATCGGCTTACTAACATAATTAGTCTTCTTTCTTCATAAAGCAACAACTTCCAAACTAACTTCACATTTTCAAACTAATATCAATGTTTTCATACTCATTTACTCATTCAAGACCATTCGAATACGATTCGGGAGCATTTCGCATTATTTCACAAATTATACAAAAATTCCACCTAAAACCATAATTCGTTCAAAACTTCCAACTTCCAACAAAACCATTAATCTTCTATTCACTTCTCAATGCCATAACAACATAATTAACATGCCAAATAAATTCACCAATTCCCCTACATATATAGCACCACACGGCCACATATATACACACACATACACACTCACACAACACACCTCCTAATCCCATGATTTTCATTCATTTTCATTCATCACAACACTTACAAATTTTCTATAACATGAAAAGAAAACATGAAATTCTTGCTTTTCTCCACACATCATGGCTCACGGCCATGCATTGTTACATGCACACGGCCAAGCACACACACCATACTCTTGTAAATTTTCATCTAATTCTAATCATTCTAACATACATACTCATTCCATAACATAAAGGAATAGAATTCATACCTTTTCCAATCTTTCTCCACTTGCCAAAACACTTCCTTGCCTTAAAAATTATACCATGTTGGAGAGGAGCTTGAGCTTAGTAGTAATTCCAAAAGAGATGAATTTTGAACCAAGAATAAGCTAAGAATTTTTTTTCCTTTTCTCTTCTCCTCTCTTTCTCTCTATGGCCGATTGCCTCTCTTCTCTTTTTCTTGATTTTGTTTTGATTTTTCTTGAAATTTCTAGAGACAACCACATACATATATATTCCCTTGACTAGTCACATGTTTGGCACATGGAAATTATTCATTATCTTGGTGGACTTGGAGCTATTCATGGCGCGACCACCTCCTCTCCAAGTTGGGCCTCATTTTCATTTTATTCTTTTGAGCCCAATGGGGTTAAAAATCTTATTTTGTAATTCCCGAAACTAATTTTCCAAAATTCCAATCTTGTCCTTAACCTTACTCAACGTCTCCGCATCCATACTTCCATAACCGGCATACACATGTTAAGAAAAATCCAAACATGACCTTATTCCTTACAACCAAGGTTGTTTCCAAATTTTTCGAATATGCTAAAACACGGGATATAACACGTAAGGTGTGACAGGGGAGTTAGGCGCAAAAATCTGAGCAAAAGGACAATAGAAGAGTTAGAATTAAAGATAAAGAAAGGATATGAGACAATGTGCCTAAAATGTTACGAAATTTGAAGCAATAGAGGGTGAATTTATGTGTCAAAACCCTTCGAATTATATCGGTGATGGTAATATATCGGTGGACGGCTATTAGCTGAGGGAGATGACGAAAATCATATGACGACCAACGGCATCGACATTTAGAATCCTAGATGGCGAGTGGGCATACTCAAAGATATCCCTCCTACAAGGTAAAATGAGAATCGACAAGAAGGAGAAATTTAACCCGAGATACTGGGTCTTATTACGCGTTCGCAAGGCAAGAAGGGTGTGTATTAAAGACGTGGCCTTCTTATAGTATCGTGACGGAATAATGACGAAAAGGAGACGACTTGAGAAGCTGAAGAAAAGGTATAGAAGAAATACTATCGGTAGATGAGATTGCGTACTATGGCAATAAAGGAAACCCCCAAGATCCTTATACGACATTACAGGACTAGTTGAACATTCGAGGAAGAATGTTCTAAAGTGGAAGGATGTTATATCCCGTATTTTATACGTCGGGATGTCAGGGTTAACCATGATAAGTTACGGACAAGTCCATTCCAAGATACGAAGTCGAGACTTTTAATCATAATTTTGTTGTCACACCCGATCTTATTAGGGTGTGATGTGGCACCACCCCACGCCTACGAACCTACTCTTCTGCATACGTAATCACGCCAAACTTTTAAACCAAATGAGATAAAATACATAGCAAAATTTTTGTAAATATTCTTTCTCGTAGCCTTCAAATCGAACAAATTTATAATCATACAAAATTCAATACATATGTAATGACCGACATATCTCATAACGAAGCCTTTACGGACCGACAACTAATACCCACGACGCTCGTTCCGCAAAGTCTCTAACATACATCCGAAAATTATAACAAACAAACTCGACTTGGCGGCCCTCCGGAGTGGAGCTTGCCATCTCTCGCCGGAACACTTTCTATAATAACTTCAACGCATTGAGTACTGCGTGGCATGAAATGCGGCCCGAAGACAGTGGATCGGTACGGAAAATGCATCGAGCATGTAGGGCATGCAATACGTAAAACGAGAACCATAATCAAAACAAACAGACTAAAGATAAGTACATCAGTCCACAATGCCAGACGCTTATTTTTCAGACACAAATCAGGCATATCTGTCCCATATACCAGAAAGAGTACAGAAGGTAAGTAAGTCAGCCAGAGTACTAAAATGCTTATTTTACCATTACAGATAGCATGTCCGAAGAGGTGCAGAAAATACAGGGCGCACCGATGATCTCACACGTCAGACGGAGTGCGAGCATACGGAATACACGAGGTCATGCATCGCACACGGACGTACGAGCTATATCGAACGGACCCGTAATCGAGTCGGACGTACGAAAGCATACCGGATGGATCCGTGAACGAGCCGGACGTACGGGGATATATCGGATAGATTCGTAATCAAAATCAGTATGGAGGCATATAGGCGAACTTTATCAAAATCGAGATGCGGAAGTCGACTTACAAAATCGTCATCGAGCCGAAGTACAAAAAAAAAATGCGAGACCTTGTCCGAATATCAAAATGCTTATTTTCGGACCACGGATTATGCATAACGTATCATATATTATCATAAGTATATGCGTAACGATATCCCGCCCTCCGGTGAGACGCGCGGTAACCCGCCCTCTAGTACGGGACGCGGTGAAACCGTGAGATCATATGCCATCCCGGCCACCGTCCCCACATCATCGAGATCATAATATCATATGCATAAACGAGAGCCCGGCCCGCCTATGAGGGACGCGGTGAATAATGCATAAGAGCACGATAACGGAACTGCCCGGGGACGCGAGAATCGCGCACGTGGGTACGTACAAGAACATAAATGAGCCCGGCCGGGACGCATGAAAGATACATTGAGCCTTGCACGAGCGAGTAGTGAGAAACCATATGCACATAAATCCGGACTCAATGGATAGATATCGACCGACGTCGGAGGATTCGAAACAGTTTTAGTTCTTTCGAGTTAGTATCGGAAAGTTATGAGCATCTTAAAATACAGAAACCTCTTCGGACTTTTTAAGCGACCTGAAATCGTACATGAAGAACACTAAGACTTACAGAGACACCCGTATCAGAATGCTCAAGTCAACAGACTCATACCCAAATACTCATAGCAGAATACTTATATCGGAGTTATCATATCGGATTGCTTATACCGGAATACTCAGATCGGAATACTTATGTCAGAACATATTTATCAGAACATTTATTCTCAAATACTTATATCCGAATACTTATATCAGAATATTTACATCGGAATGCTTATGTCAAAATATTCAGTCGGATCGTTACGTCTGCAGCGTTTATATCAGAGTAGTCAAATCAGAATACTCATATCTGAGTTATCGGGTACTTATAGCAAACACGGAACATTAGCCAAAAGTTTCCATTAATTATCGTACGGAAATAAGGCAAATAGAGCAATACACATAGGTCTCGGGGATTGTGGGCCCACCTCGGGTCAAATAAGGGGGCGTACATGTTATATGTCGTATTTCGCACGTCGGAATATTTTAAGTTGGTTGCGAAGAATTATGGACAAGGTTATCTCTCGACTTTGTTTTACGACAAACGGTTTATGATTTTATTGGAAGGAAGCATTAAGGAAAAATTTGGGACTAAGAATGTATTATGGAAAATTTGAAAATTTCATGAAAGGAGAGTGAGGTGGGCCATGGCCACATGGAGGCTTGAAATATATATATATGTATGGAATTGGATGACTAAGGGAGCAAAATTCATCTTTTATATCCTAAGGAAAACTCTAGAATTTTGAAGAAAAATTTGGAGGGAAAAAGAAAAAAAAAGAGAAAAGCAAAGCACATGGCCGGCCATGTGCTTGGCCATGTGCATGGCATGTGTCATATAATTATATATATATGAAGCAAAAGAGCATACAAGTCATATTTTCCTAAATTTTCAAGAAAACATGGAAGACATGAAGAAGAGGAGAAACCGGCCATGAGGTGGGCCGGCCGAACCAAAATTTCCCATGTATTTGATCATGGAAAATTCTTTCTTCAAGCTTTCTTACTAATTGGGAGGTCCTCGTCGACGTGGAA
>NW_026722919.1:0-6935 GCF_029784015.1 Lycium ferocissimum | reverse complement strand
TTAACCCTAAATTTTCCTTAATATTCCATACCAATAATATCATAAGCAACTTGTGCCTTAAAACAAAATCGGAGGTTAAAAGTCTCTACCTCGTATCCCGAAATAGTCTTGTCCTTAACTTATCGTAGTTAGCTCGGATTGTCCCAATGTACAAAATGCGGGATATAACACTAACTGTCGAAGCTCACGAACTAACTCCCTCTTCTCGGGCTGAACATCACCTATACGTACCCATAGATTTGCGGCTAAGAGCATCAACTACTACATTCACCTTTTCAGAATGGTATAAAATACTCATATCATAATATTTCAATAGCTCCAACCATCGCCTTTGCCGCAAATTCAATTCCTTCTGTTTTAAAATATATTGCAGACTCTTATTGTCTGTATAAATATCAACATGAATGTCATATAAATAGTGTCTCCACATTTTCAGTGCATGAATAACCGCAGCCAACTCTAGGTCATGAGTTGGGTAGTTTGTTTCGTGTTTTCACATATGCCTTGAAGCATAAGCAATAACTTTGCCATGCTGCATCAACACATAACCTAGCCCAACACACAAGCACCACAATATATAACATAACCCTCCGATCCTTTTGGAAGTGTTAGGACTGGGGCTAAAGTCAATCTATCCTTCAGCTCCTGAAAACTACGCTCGCACGCGTCCGTCTACTGAAATTTAGCAGATTTTTGAGTCAGCTTCGTCAGTTGTGCTGAAATGGAATAAATCCTTCTACCAATCTTCTATAGTAACTGGCTAACCCCAGGATACTACGGACCTCTGTAGGCATTGTAGGCCTTGGCCAGTTCTTCACGGCTTCAATCTTCTAGGTATCTACTCTAATACCGTCAGCTGAAATAATGTGCCCCAGAAAAGTTACAGAATTCAGCCAAAACTCACATTTTGAAAATTTACCATATAACTCCCGAGCCCGAAGAATTCCAAGAACAGTATGTAGATAATCTGCCTCCGATCGAGAATATACCAATATATCATCGATGAACACAATTACGAATAAATCTAAGAAAGGCATGAACACATTATTCATCAAATTCATGAATACTGTTGCGGCATTAGTCAATCCAAACAACATTACCCGGAACTCATAATGGCCATATCTAGTTTTAAAGGCTCTCTTTGGGATGTCCTCTTCCTTAACCCTCACTTGGTGGTATCCCGATCTTACATCTATTTTTTAGAACCACTTAGGACCTTGTAATTGATCGAATAGATCATCGATCCTTGGAAGTGGATATTTATTCTTTATAGTCACCTTATTCAATTGTCTATAATCAATACACATTATCAAGGAACCATCTTTCTTTCTTACAAACAGCACCGGTGCTCCCTATAGCGATGAACTAGGCCTAATAAAGCCTTTTTCAAGCAGATCTTTCAGTTGCGCCTTGAGCTCCTTTAATTTCGTAGGTGCCATTTGATAAGGAGGAATAGATATGGGCTTAGTATCTTACAACACGTCAATAGTAAACTCAATCTCTCATTCTAGTGGAAGATCGGGAAGCTCATCCGAAAACACATCTGGAATTCATTCACTATTAGGAAAGATTGAAGAGTTAGCGGCTTTGCTTCTGTGTCTTGAACCCGGACTAAATGATAGATATAGCCCTTAGCAATTATCTTCCTCGCCTTGAGATAGGAAATAAACCTACCTCTCGGGGACGCTGTATTACCTTTCCATTCTAAAACTGGTTCTCCCGAAAACTGAAATCGAACCATTTTTGTTCTACAATCAACATTAGCGTAACAGGAGGCCAGTCAATTCATACCCATACTAACGTCAAAATCTAACATTTTTCAACTCATATAAATCGGCCATAGTATAGCGGTTGCAAACTACAACCATAGAATTCCTATATACCCGTCTAGCTACCATTGGTTCCCCTACAAGTGTGGACACCTCAAAAGGTTTGATTGGCTCAGGTTTCATCCCGATACGATTGGCAATATAAGGAGTAATATATGAAAAATTCAAACCCGAATCAATCAATGCATAGAAATCATGAGAGGATACTGACAATATACCTGTGACAACATCAGGGGAGGAATCAAGATCATGTCATCCCACTAGTGCATACATACGGCTCTGAGGGCCGTTTGAACTTGATGCTCCTCCTCTGCCTCTACCACGACCTGCTGGTGCCTACGAACCTTGCCCCATGAGGCGTACTGATGATAAGGAACCAGCTACTGATCTTTTGGGCTGGACCCTACCTCTGTCCGCCATCGATGGACAATCGCGCATCATATGCCCTGGCTTACTACAGGCATAACAACCATCTGAACCCAGGTGGCACTGTCCTGAATGTAGTCTACCACACTGAGTACATCGTGGTACGGGTGGTCTCATATGACTGGGATCGCCTTTGTACTGGGACCTCAAAACCCTGGAGCTCTGGCCAGGTCCTAAATAAATTGGACGGTCAAATCTCTTGCCCACAAATCGAGGAGGTGTGCTAGCCACTAATTAAACTGAATACTGCTGCCTCTGCCTTCCTCTATGCTCACCAGCAGCACCGGAAGATCTGGCCCTCTTACTATGCCCTCGATCAGAATCACGCTCACCCCGTTGCGACTGCTGCTGTTCTTCTAGGTTCTGAGCATGGGCCTAAATACGAGCAATATCCATTCCATCCTGAAGTGAGGCCGTCAAGCATTCCTTTATCAAATGTGGCCCCAAACCACTCACTAACCAATGCACATGGTCCCCCATATTGGCTACCATGGCTGGAGCATACCTAGCCAAGGAATTAAAACGAAGACTGTTGTTACACCTCGAAAAAATCCCTGTTAGCGTACAGTGAATAGATTAACGAAGGGCATGACGTACATGATGTTTTGATAAAAAAGGAATAGCCGTTAATGGTCTTAATTAAGATTTCCAAAGACATTCGAGGAAGAGAAGAAAGTTGCTAAGGAAAGCGAGTCATAAGTTGTGTGTCGAACAAGAATTACGAGTATAGAGTTAATGAAATTCTAATGATGTTTTGGGAAAGAGTTATAACATCCCTTAGATTGATGTTGAAGTGTTAAACAAGTGTTAAGAAGGTTCCATAAGGATTGGAGACTAAACGAGACGACGGGAACAACTTTGGAGAAACTGTGGATTACACGGCCACTTCCACAGACCGTGTAACCTTATACGGACCGTGGAAGGGTCCGTATAACTCCCAGTAGAGTTGGTGACTGGCTGTTGTTGAACCACGACCAGATCCACGGACCATACAATGTTCCACGGGCCGTGAAAGTGTCCATGGAAGTCCCGATGAGCTGAACAAGCTCTGATTATATAAGTGTGTTCCCACTTCCTTAAATTCATTTCCCACATTTTCTTCATTTCTCTCAAGACCTCTAGAAGGTTCCCTATACTTCATCCACAATAATTCAAAGAAAATTGATGATCAACTTCATCAAACCAACAAGAATCGAGATTGTGAAACACATTAAAGTCATCTAAGTCAAGAAATCCCAAGAGAAGCGAACTAGGGTTTTGGAGTAAGGAGAGTATTGAAAATCAAGGATTATTCTTCCAATATCAAGTTTCATGGTCTTTGCATGTTGTTTGAAGTATTGAAAAGTTGAAATACTTGGGTTGCTCTAGAATATAGAAAATGGGTCATAAATGTGGCAATAGTGTCATTGTGTGTAGAAGTTTGGATTAAATTGTGGATATTGATATGTTGAGATTATAAATATGTTATGAATGACATTTAAAATATGGAATGAGTAGCATATATGAAAGAACATGATAGCAAACTATGACCTTGATTATGGAGAATTGAAGGGAAATTGTGAAATGTAGATAATGCAAATGAATGATGATTGTTATTTATGATATTGTGTTTGTCGTTATGAACGTTTGGGAGTTGATATGGAATATGGAGGAAGTCGTATAAACAAAGGAAATGCTACCCAATTTTCTTTAGCTTTAGTAAGCACGTTCTTGTAATCATTTAGCTAATGTCGATACGAATTCTCTTGAAGGTAGAACGAGTGCATTAAAGGAGAACGAGCTAGCGATAGAATAGTTAAACGACAAAGGTATGTGAGGCTAGTCCTTTCTTTATAAGGCATGAACCTTATGGAATGAATTTCCTCCTTCTTCATGAATTTCCTATCTTCAAGAAAACTAAGAGCCCTTATTCATGAATAGCTATATGAGATGAGAGATACGCTATGAGTACGATAATGATGATGATAAGCTTAAGTCTAAAGACTCTAGAGTCTATGATATGATGTCCTTATAAAGCTAATGATGTTATTTATAATCTATTGATGTTGATCATTATATACACTCACCTTATATGCTAATTCCTTCAAGGTGAGGCAGAATGCTTATACATGCTCCATAATGGAATCGAGGGTTCACGACATTACGTCACCCCGATAAGATATAGTTGTCCATGAGTTCCATGCATGCATTATGATGAGTATATTATGATGAGCATATGATGATGATATTACACCGCGCGCATATGGCGGGCGGTCACACCGACGGGCGGGCGGATACACCGTGGCCAGATGGCATAGGCAGACACCACTAGTGGGCGGCATGAGATGGTACCCCGGACGCGGGAGGCCTGGACGCAGGCTAATGCTATTGATTATTACACCGTACCTATATGGTCGGGCAGCTTATACATTTATGCATATATGACATGATGATGATTATGATAATAAGCCAGCATGCATTATTTCTTTTATGATTGATCGATTCTGATTGCTCCTCATTTAATGCCTCCTCATTTCATTGATGTTTCATTATTGTTTATACCTTACATACTCAGTACAATGTTTGTACTGAAGTCCGTTTTCTTTGGACGTTGTGTTCATGCCCACAGGTAGACAGGGAGGTGATTTAGACTCGTAGGAGCTTCTAGCTGATTTGAGAGCACTCTTTCATTTTTCGGAGGTGCCATTGATTATTCTTTTGGTATATATGTGTATATATATTTTGGGCACGACGGGGTCCTGTCCCATCCCTATGTCTAGCACTCTAGTAGAGGCTCGTAGATACGCAGTGTGAGTAGTATGGTCTCACAAGTCTTATTCTATATATATGTATATATATATTTTTTTGATAGCCGAAGGGCGCATGTTTATAAAAGCAAATATGTTTCAAATGATAATAGTTTTCTATGATTATGAGCATAAGAATTATGAATGAGAGCAGACGAGTAACAGGATGAGCGGTGTTCGGTGGATAGCCCCGGATACCCGTCATGGCTCGTAGCCGGGTCGTGACAAAAGTGGTATCAGAGCAGTTCTGTTACACCTCGAAAATTTCCCTTAACGTGCAAGCGAGTAGACTCAAGAAGGGCATGATGAATACGAGGTTTGGGTAAGCAAGGAAGAGTGATCGATAGTCCTAATTAAGATTTCCAAAGACATCCGAGTTAAAGCGAGAAAGTTGTTAAGGGAGTCGAGTTATAAGTTAGCGCGTTGGACGAAACTACGGGTATTGAGTTAACGATGCCTTAGGGATGTTGTGGAGGAGAGTTATAACGTCCCCTAGATTGTTAATGAATTGATAAACAAGTGTTAAGAAGGTTCCATAAGGATTGGAGATCAAACGAAACGACGGGAACAACTTTGGCGAAAGCAGTGATTTCTACGACCACTTCCACGGCCCATATAATATTCCACGGACCGTGGAATGGTTCGTGGAATGGGCGCAGAGAGAGGTACGGCCGGTCGTGAATCACGACCGGTTCCACGACCAACACCGGGTTCCACGGACAGTGGAGCGATCAGTGGAAGTCCCGACACCGAAATGTTCTAAGTTTATATAAATGATGCCCACTTCATTTTATTCATTTCCATACACGACTTCCACCCTCTCCACACCTCTAGAACCTTCCAAGTAACTCATCCACAAGAAAACCATAGAAATCAAAGATCAACAACAAGAAATGAAGTGAATCAAGTGAAGGAAACCTCATGGAGATCATCTAAAATCAAGAGAATCCAAGGGAGGTGAAACTATGGTTTGTGCAAGGGTGTGTTATCATCTAAGGCTTGTTCCTCCATCATCCAAGGTATGTTTTATAGTATTTTCATGACGTTAAGAGTATTATAAAGTTGAAACACTTGGATTACAAAAGAATACATGAAATGGGTTAGATATGGAAGAATAATGTCATCTTGAATTGGGAGTTGAAATGAATCACGAAAATGGAAATGTAGAGATTATAAACGCGTTATAAATGATATCTAGAGCATGAAATAAGCATTGGATGTGAAAGAATGAGACGATGGACTTTTAGCTATAATTATGGAGAATTGGTATGAAATTATGAAATGCGAATAAGGCAAATGAATGACGATTGTTACTAGTGATATTATGAATGGTTGAAGGTGATATGGAATATGGCGGAAAGTAGTATAAACAAAGGAAATGCTGCCCAAATTTCTATAGCCTTAGTAAGTATGATTTCACGATTTTATAGCTAATGTTGATACGAATTCCTTTGAAGGTAAACGAGAGCATTAAAGGAGAACGAGCAAGCGATAGAATAAGCTAAACGACAAAGGTATGTAAATCTTAGCCCTTTCTTTCCAAGGCATGACTTCTATGGCATGAAATTCCTCCTTACTATGAATGTCCCATCTCCAAGAAAGTCAAGAGTGCTCACTCATGGATAGCCATACGAGATAAGAGATAAGCTATGAGCATGATAACGATAATGATGGTAGTAAGCTAAAGACTAGAGGTGCTATAGTCTACGGTATGATGCTCCTAAGACGGTAATGACGCTATATATGTAATCTAATGGCATTGATCATTATGACCACTCACCTTATGCTTGTTCCCTCAAGGTGAGGTAGAATACGTACGAATGTTCCATAACGAAGTCGGGGTCCACGACCTTATGTCACCGATATAAATGTAGACGTCTTGAGTTCAAATGTA
>NW_026722918.1:0-13504 GCF_029784015.1 Lycium ferocissimum | reverse complement strand
AAAAAACCCTTTTTAAAAAAAGCAAAAATAGTCGAACGGGCCCCGAAGATCATCGAACGTGTCAAATAGAATTTTAGAAATCATAGGTACGTATCAAACCATATGGAGTCGCTTATGGACATCCGGATCATAATCGTCATTACGGGCTCGATAGATAAAAAAGGAATGATCGACGGCTGGAATCAAGACAATAGTCACATTAAATTCTTTCCAAATGCCATTAGACTCAAACATAGAAAAGTCTCGGGGCCCACGAATATACGTCAACCCAATCCGGGCCCGCCCATGAAAGTTAAAGTCGTTATACGTTATGGAATCACCTACGGGCATAACAAAGCATTCCGGTTCTATCCATGAAAGTTACGGACACTTTTAGACATAAGATTCTTCAGTGGAACAAAACCGTTTATACCACTTTTCAAATCCAATCATAACAAAGACATAAGGACCATATTTCTACTATATTAAGAATACCAATATCAAGAGATGAATGAGAATCGTAGGCACTGCAGGATCCCAAGAACGGAGTCACCCCGAGGCTCGTAACATGGTATGTCTTATTTACGTCTAGGACATGCCAAAAGAAAGGAAGGGTTTACGGACCTCTTCTGCTTTCTAAGCCAATCCAAACTTAAGTCTTGGGCTGCCCACGATCTACAACAACATCGTTACATACCAAACATTAGCCATAGGCATTTACGAATTCAATTCCAAACTGGCACTTAATTCCTACGAAAATTTGGGCAAAGATCTTTATGAATACAACAACCCCGAGAATTCAACTCGGCCAAATCTTCATCAACAATACCAACAATCATTCTAACAACATCAACTGTTATATCCCGTATTTTTGTGCATTGGAACAATCCGGATTAATTGTGATAAGTTAGGGACCAAACCATTTCGGGATGCAAAGTCGAGACTTTGGACCTTCGATTTTATTTTGAGTCATAAGTTGTGCATGAATTTGTTGGCATGGAACAATTAGGAAAATTTGAGACCAAAATTGGAATTTATGGAAGTTGAAAATCATCCATTTTTCCATGTTGTAGCCGTGTGGCTTGAAGAAGGCCCACACAAATTGTGGACAATTTTAATTGTTCCAACACTTGTGTGGGACAAGGGACACTTGTGTACTTCATATTATAGAACAAAAGATGACTTCAAGTCATCTTAAGTCATTCCAACACTTAGCCAAAAAAATAAAAGTTGAAGAACAAGAGAGAGAGGCTCGGCAAGCTCAAAATCGGCTTCCATTCAAGCCCTTACAAAAATATTTTTGTTGATGTAAACACACTATTTTAAGGTCACAGAAAGTAGCGTGGAAGTATTGTTGGAAATGATCAACCCGCTAGTTTTCATTATTGCAAACCCTAGCCTATTGTGGAATTGAAGAGGAAAAGGTAAGATTTGATCATGTTTTATATATGTCATAAAGGTTGTATGCATGTTGTGGTACTGGTAAAATGGATGAATATCATGAAAAATAGTATGTTGGAAGTGAGTTGTGTGCATGGTGTGCTAAGCTAGTGCAAGTGAGTACAGTGTGTTGTGTTGTGTTGAAGCTATGAATTAAAGCTTAGTTAGCATGTTAATGATCATTGTAGGGTGAAGAATGAATGAGAATCATCAATATGTATATATGTTGTGTTGGCCGAAAATGGGTCATGGAATATGACAAAGAAGCATTAATGTCGCTTAGCGTTTTAGTGGTTGTCGTAATGAATTCTATGTTGGAAATGATCTTTTAATGACTCTAGATTGATGTTGTAATAATGTATGGGCTGATTTAAAGATTATTGTGTATTTAATGTAATTTGTATATTGATGAGAATAGCATTGTTAGAATGTGAATTGTGGATGCAAATCATGATTTGAAAATGGGAATGTGTTAAAGTGAGGCTCTCGGGTTTGGGGACTGATTTGGTGGATTGGAGAAATTGTTGGATTGTTGGAAATGTTATATGAATTGCTTAGAATGTCTTTAAATATTGTTGGTATGGGTTCGGGTTAGTATTTGAATGTATAAGCATCGATGTTGTGGCTTGAAGGTAAGCCGTTGAATTGAATTTATGAATGTTGTTGAATGATGGAAAAGAGAGCTATTAATGTTATATTTCCTTCCGGATTGGTTATTGATGTTGCTAGGTTGGTTGTTGTTGTTGTTGTTGATTGATTTGGCGAGGAGTTAAATTCTCGGGGTGGCCTATTTACGGGAAATGCCCAAAATTTACGTAGAATTAAGGGCTAAATTGGAATTAAATGCCCAAAATGTCTATAGCTAATGTTTGGCATATTATGACTTGTTTGTAGATCTTGGGCAGCCGAGACGTAGGTTGGATTTAGCTTGAATTTGGGTTATCTTGGAGAGCGTTTGAGGTATGTAAAGCCAACCTTTCTTCTTTGGCATGCCTTAGTACAAATAGGCTATGACACGAGCCTCGAGGAACTTATTCTAGCAATCCGAGCATGTTTATAATCCTTTGTTTCTTGATATTCATATGTTGATGTTATGAAATATTAATCCTATGTCCTTGGAATTATTGATTTGTAAAGGTTGCATGAAAGTTGGGTTTTTAAAAGAGTTTATTCTTAAACGATTCTAAAACTACAAACGCCCATAACTTTCACGAAGAGCTCGGGATTGCTTTGAGATTTTCGTAGAAGATTGTATAATGTAAGATGGTATTTTTCCATAGGAGGGCCCACTCCGGGTCTACACCCGTCCGTGGGTCCCGCGCGTTCCTTTATGTAATTTCGACAACTTTTGAAAGAAAATGTTGTAATTATTATTCCGATTTCAAATATGACTATTTTACTTATCTTTTGGATTTATGACAATGATTTTATGCATATGATTCCTCACGACTCCGCTCGTGCATTCTATTATATCTTTCGCCAAGTCCCGGGCCGGTTCTGTTGTCATGCGCGCTTTGTTATACTCCGGTGTTATGTTTGTGTTTATGGTTCACGAAACTCTTAGCTCGGCGGGGTTAGCTATATTTGGTGTTATCTTGTGTATGGCGATATGCTTGTTTGATATGTGACGGGGATACGGAGATTTGAAACTTTCGGTGTTATCTTGTGTTATGGCGCCGTCGACGCGGGCGACCATATTTCTGTGCCACATGCATGATTTATATTTTGAAGTAACATTTTGATATTTTAAAAATGCATTTACTATTTGTACCTCTATTTCGATTGACTGATTTGTATACCACATTTTCTCTTTGCATACTCGGTACATATTTCGTACGTACCCCTTTTCTTCGGGAGCTACGTTTCATGCCGCGAGGCCAGACGTGCGCTTTGGTGATCCACCGTTTAGGACACCCTTTTACTCCGTTTGGAGTGCTCCCCTCATTCCTGTGACTCACATTTTTGGTA
Organism: Lycium ferocissimum; assembly: GCF_029784015.1. Classification (NCBI taxonomy): domain Eukaryota; kingdom Viridiplantae; phylum Streptophyta; class Magnoliopsida; order Solanales; family Solanaceae; genus Lycium; species Lycium ferocissimum. Next base: position 10,117 of record NW_026722918.1, on the reverse strand, counting down.
TATATATTCGTTCGTTGCATTTGTATATATATTGTTCATGGGTACGGTGGGGCCACCGTCCCCGTCACGATTGTTCTGTTTAGATGTACGTGGACATGTTTATGGGTTATGCCCGTTACGTACGATTGTGTTTATATGTTATGTTGGGGGATCCCTTTCGCCGTGGCGGCCTCGTCGACTTGCATTTGTATATGTTTTTGGTTTGTTGCTTTTGATAGCCTTGCTAAGCTTTTGATATATATGCGGTTGTGTTTGAGATGTGTTTGCTACGGTTTGATATAATAGACGGCGTTTGATATTTGTGTACGTATAAGCCATGCGTTTGCGACTCGGATTTATGAATGTGTTTGGGTGCCCGATTCGGGCACTAGTCACGACTGCAGGGTTGGGTCGTGATAGAGGTATCGAGGCGGTTCGTCCTCGGAGTGTCTACGGACCATGTCTAGTAGAGTCTTGTTTATCGGTGTGTTTTGCACCACATCTATAAACGAGGAAGCTACGGAGCATTTAGGATGTTGTCTTTCCTTCAATCTTAGATCGTGCGATAAAGAGCGTATTTATCGGGATGACCTTTCTCGACCTGATATTCGTTTTCAGCGATGCCTCGAGAGAGCCCACGGCTGCCCGGAGAGGGCAAGTCTACGGCGGGGTGAGACCCGGTAGAGCCGGTTGACTACTAGGGCTCGTGCTCGGAGATTGAGCCAGTGTGCCTCGTGACGGATTCGCTCACGCGCGATATCGGAGGGATTTGGAGCGGCCACGGCTGCGGCACGAGAAGCGGGATATTTCGAGACAATGGCGGGAAGTTTAACGCAAGGTCATTTTTCGGTTCCGTTGTAATGCGCAAGTCGTTGGAAAGTATTATTAGTGTGGAAATATTGAGGAAGACGAGGGCAAAAAGGGAAATTTGTGAAATGGCATTATGGTAATTTTGTGGAAAGACGAGGGACAAAATAGTAATTTCACGAAAGTCTTGAAATTTCATGGAAAGGCCATGATTGGCCGAAAAAAAAAAAAAGGGGGGGGGGGGCAATTATGCATGTGGACAAAGCTTGCATGACAAGGATGTTAAGTCATCCTTTGAAGAAAATTCTAGAAAAAAAGAAGGGGAAAAAGAAAGGAAAATTCTAGAGTGAGGGCATGTGCCCCTCACATGCTATATATAAGTATATATATATAAAAGGTGGTCATCCTTTTAATTAAGAGAAGGGAAAGAAAGCAAGAAAGTTAGAAAAAAAAAAAAAAGCAAAAAACGGAAAAGGGAGGGGCGGCCGAACCATTCCCCTCTCCCCAAAGGGATCACAAAATTGTTTGCTTCATGTTTTCTTACCAATTAGGAGGCCCTCGTCGTCGTGGAGTAGTTGTTGGAGCAAGAAAAATCTTGGTTTGTACAAAGGAGCAAGCTAGCCGTGGAGGTGAAGGGAAGGAAAGGTAAGGTCCAATCTCATTTTTCATGTGTTGTGCATGATTTGTATATGTTGTGAAATGTAGAAATGAAAGAAGTTTGTGAAAATATGGTGTTATGTGTGAAGTAGTAGAGGTAGCCGTACATGTGTGTGTGATTGTGTTGTGTTTTGGTTGTTGTTGTAATGTGTTGAAACAAATGAGGTTCATGGAATTGTGCATGTTATAGTATATGGAAATATATGAAAAATCATGAATGGAGTGTGGTGAAGGGGGTGGCCGAATAGGTGTTGGTGTGGAAATGATGAACTAAATTTATTAAGTGTTGTATAGAACAAATGGATGGATTTTGTTTAATATTTTGATCGTTGTGTTGTGGTTGGATGTTGGCCGTGTATGGACTGTTTTGGGGCAGCCATATTGAGCCAATGTTTCCTAGTGTTTTGGGTGTTGTCATTATGAAATTTTGATGTGAAAATGAAGGTTAATGATCCAAGTTGAAGTTAAAAACCGTGTGGGCTGTTTTGGAGAATTAATGTGAGGTTAATATAGCTCCTTGAAATTGTGAAAATATTGTTGAAGACGTATGGAATTGTCGACATAGTTTATGAATTTGAAAGTAGAAAATGTGTTATGAATGTTTCTAGCTAAGTTGGAAGGTTTCGGGTAAGATTGGATGTTGGTTTGGACATCTTGAAATTATCTATCGATATTGTTATTATGATTGTTAGTATTGTTGTTGGATTGGCCGGGTTGAATTCCCGGATTTCTGTATGTTGACTTGGGCCGAGCCATATTCTCGGGACGGTGCATTTACAGAGGAAATCTTTGAAATTTCGGTAGCTTATAAGTGAACTTGTATGAAAATTAAGGCAAACACAAGTCGATGAATCTAATGATCATATGGATCCTTTGAATGTAGATGAGCAAGTTGGGATGAACAAGTATGGCTAGCAAGGCGGCGCAGGTATGTAAGGCTTATCTTTTCTTTTATGGCATGTCTTAGAGCCAATAGGTTATGATATGATATGCATTTGAGGTAACTCCGCTCTTGACTTCTGAGTCTGTTTATGATTCTGATTTATGTTATATAAGCATGTTATGTACTTAAGCTTTAGTATGTTTAATAGATGAGTAAGTATAAAAAGGTCTTGTACCAAAAAGAGTTCTGTAAGTACGAATGCTCATAACTTCTGTATGTTATCTCGATTTTGTGCGAAGTGGGCCCACAACTCCCAATACCTCCCTTATATACGTATGTATGGTAACTGGGTATGTTTATCACATCTGTCCTCCGAAAGCTCTGTAAGTTAAATGTTCCTGACTTCTGTGAATGATCTCGGATTTGCGTCGGAATGTCTGTTCTGACATGATATGCTTTGACCACCTGATCTGATACGTCCTGGCGTTCTGACACGATAATTGCAACGTCCGGTAAGGATTGATCTGAAATCTGCTTCTGAGCCTCAGATATCGGTAAGAATATTCGTTTGTCGAGTCTTGATTTATATGCATATGTTTCTGCACTACTCTGCTCGTGCAAGGCTCAATGTATCTTTCACTGCGTCCCGGGCCAGGTTCTGATATGTTATCGTGCGCGTTACGCTGCACCGTCTGTTATGTACGCTCACTTTGCGTCCCGGCCGGGTTACGTTATCGTGCACCTCTCTCGCATTGTTCACCGCGTCCCTCGTAGGCGGGCCGGGCTCGATTTATGATATTATGATTTGATGTATGGGGTGGTGGCCGGGATGGCATACGATTTGTCTACGTTCACCGCGTCCCGTACTAGAGGGCGGGTTACGTTACCGCGCCACTCACCGGAGGGCGGGTTCGATATATGTACGCTACGGCGTTCGATTATGTGCATTTCGATATATGATTACGATTACGTTACCGCGTCCCTCGGGGCGGGGGATACGTTATCCGCATATGGATATGATCGTTTCGGTCGCATACTGTATGTTCTGTTCTGCATATGAATCTGATTTGTCACAATATCCGGTACGTACGCGTATGATCTGTATCAGTACGTACGATCTGTCTCTGGCATTCTGTATGTTCTGTACGATCTGTATCAGTACGTATGAGTTGCCTTGGACATTCTGTACGTTCTGCATAATTGTATCGGTACATGTGGCCTGTGTCTGACATTACGCTCACTCTGTATCCCGATTCTGATTCTGGTTCTGTCTATATATATACCTCGTACGTACGCTTTGCTCGTTTACAATCCGTCCGATATACTCGGTACGTACGCTCCGATGACGGTTTTATAATTTTTCGTATCGTACGTCCGGTATGCCTTCCGTACCTCCGATTCGTTTACGATTATGTCGTTATGCTTCGTACTTACGGATACGCACTAGGGTCTTATGCCTGCTACGATCCGTATTTCTTTGTCGATTAGGGTTACTGTCGGTCCTATTTACGTACTCTAATTTTGGTTATGTTATGTTTATAGTTTTTTTGGCTTTACATACTCGGTACATTTTCCGTGCGACCCCCATTCTTCGGGGGGGTCGCGTTTCATGCGCGCGGTACCCACGGATGAGTTGAAGATATTCCGGCATGATTGGTGAGCTCCAATTCCTTCGGAGCAACTGCCGAGTCCGAGTATGTACGTTGTGTCTTGGATGGCATTAGAGACTTTGCGAACGGTGTTGTGGGTATGATGTGTCGATCGGTGTCAGCGGCTCCATCAGCCGACATGTCGATGTGTGTTATGTAATGAATTTTGTGTAATTACAGATTTCGTTAAGCTTGTAAGCCTCATTATGTATTTTATAATTTTTCGGTATTGAGTTTTGAAAAAAAAAAATTATGCGTGTGATAGGGTACGTAGGTTCGCTCGGCTCGGGTATGGGGTCGGGTGCCCATCACGTCCCTCGGAAATTGGGGCGTGACGAGTGGTATCGAGCGAGGTCGGTCTAAGGGCATGTACGCAGTCGTGTCCGGTAGGGTCCTGTTTATAGTGTGAAGCCGGCCACGTTTATAAACGGAGACTACGGGGCATCTAGGGATTGTTGACCTTCTTTTTTTCGTCATAAATCGTGCGATAGAGCCCAGTCATAGGGAAACCAGATCCCGCATGTAAGCCTTACATACGGCGGAAGGAGACGAATGAGGATATGGAAAGTTACGAAGGTGAGTTTTGACATATTTGTTCTGTTATCAGAAATCGGAAGCCCTGTACGGCTATGATTTGGCATGACATGATATTATATGACGTAATATAAAGGTCCCCGAATATGAGGTGGTATGATGCGCGAGATGTTGTTGGGAATTGCTAGTATTTGTTGGGCGTGGATTTGGAATAGTAAGGACGGAAAAGGGTAAAATGGTAATTTTGCAGAAAAGGACGTGTTACGAACGTGTTCCGGAGTATGTAAGACTTTCACCTGCCCCGAATCATGCAATAAAGGTCGTACGAGAAAATTTACGCGATTATATCGGCCCTAAGGCACCGGAATTTACTAAAGTTTCAAAGTTAAGCGTGCTCAGGCGAGAGCAATGTCATGATGGGTGACCCCGCAGGAAGTATGAAGAAATTTCATGAATTTGAGTATAAGAGACAAACGAAAATCCGGGGTGGCCTAAAGGAAATTAAATATGTACGGAATGATTGGAAACCACAATAGGTCATATAGAATGCCACGAGTGAGTAGGAAAAAAAAGGGACGAAAGTACGTTACGGTTACGGAATCGGATAGGCTTGAATAGTGTTGGGAAGTATTTTGTGGGTTAGGCAATGATATTTATGTGGATGTGTATGAATGTATACGGTACCCCGTATGTGACTGTATCGGTGAGTGTGTGATTCCCAGTCACCGGTGTTACGGTGTGGGAAACCAGTGATCGAATAAGAACAACGGAAATCAAGTGACAACAAAAGTAAAGAGGGTAAGATTTTGGAGGAAAGTAGGTAACAAGAATAAAGTGTGTTAAGGAATAAGAATCTGCATGAAATTTGGAAGCTAGGACCTGAGAGAGAATGGAAAATATAAGGGTATGAATGAGTACGAAGGTATAAATACGCCCCAAAAAGGGGGGAAGCGGGTGAGAGGAGTGTAAAGGTAAGTTAGAAATAACCGATGATGTAATATGTTTGATAAGGACGCTTGAACTGCGATAGGGACCCCCCCCCCCCAAGGTGATTATGGAAGCCCGTAAGACTAGTTGAACATTCGAGGACGAATGTTCTAAAAGGGGGGAAGGATGTTACACCTCGCATTTTGCACTTTCGGATATTTCGAGACAATGGCGGGAAGTTTAACGCAAGGTCATTTTTCGGTTCCGTTGTAATGCGCGTAAGTCGTTGGAAAGTATTATTAGTGTGGAAATATTGAGGAAGGCGAGGGCAAAAAGGGAAATTTGTGAAATGGCATTATGGTAATTTTGTGGAAAGACGAGGGACAAAATAGTAATTTCACGAAAGTCTTGAAATTTCATGGAAAGGCCATGATTGGCCGAAAAAAAAAAAAGAGGGGGGGCAATTAGGCATGTGGACAAAGCTTGCATGACAAGGATGTTAAGTCATCCTTTGAAGAAAATTCTAGAAAAAAAAAAAAAAAAGGGGAAAAAGAAAGGAAAATTCTAGAGAGGAGGGCATGTGCCCCTCACATGCTATATATAATATATATATATATATAAGGTGGTCATCCTTTTAATTAAGAGAAGGGAAAGAGAGAAAGAAAGTTAGAAAAAAAAAAAAAGGAAGAGCAAAACGGAAAAGGGAGGGCTGGCCGAACCAGCCCCTCCCCTAAAGGGATCACAAAATTGTTTGCTTCATGTTTTCTTACCAATTAGGAGGCCCTCGTCGTCGTGGAGTAGTTGTTGGAGCAAGAAAAATCTTGGTTTGTACAAAGGAGCAAGCTAGCCGTGGAGGTGAAGGAAGAGGAAAGGTAAGGTCCAATCTCATTTTTTCATGTGTTGTGCATGATTTGTATATGTTGTGAAATGTAGAAATGAAAGAAGTTTGTGAAAATATGGTGTTATGTGTGAAGTAGTAGAGGTAGCCGTACATGTGTGTGTGATTGTGTTGTGTTTTGGTTGTTGTTGTAATGTGTTGAAACAAATGAGGTTCATGGAATTGTGCATGTTATAGTGTATGGAAATATATGAAAAAAATTACGAATGGAGTGTGATGAAGGGGGTGGCCGAATAAGGGCTGCCTTGGTGTGGAAATGATGAACTAAATTTATTAAGTGTTGCATGGAACAAATGAATTGATTTTGTGTAATAATTTGATTGTTGTGTTGTGGTTGGAAGTTGGCCGTGTATGGACTGTTTTGGGGCAGCCATATTAAGCCAATGTTTCCTAGTGTTTTGGTTGTTGTCATTATGAAATTTTGATGTGAAAATGAAGGTTAATGATCCAAGTTGAAGTTAGAAACCGTGTGGGCTGTTTTGGAGAATTAATGTGAGGTTAATATAGCTCCTTGAAATTGTGAAAATATTGTTGAAGACGTATGGAATTGTCGACATAGTTTATGAATTTGAAAGTAGAAAATGTGTTATGAATGTTTCTAGCTAAGTTGGAAGGTTTCGGGTAAGATTGGATGTTGGTTTGGACATCTTGAAATTATCTATCGATATTGTTATTATGATTGTTAGTATTGTTGTTGGATTGGCCGGGTTGAATTCCCGGATTTCTGTATGTTGATTTGGGCCGAGCCATATTCTCGGGACGGTGCATTTACGAGAGGAAATCTTGCCGAAATTTCGGTAGCTTATAAGTGAACTTGTATGAAGAATTAAGGCAAACACAAGTCGATGAATCTAATGATCATATGGATCCTTTGAATGTAGATGAGCAAGTTGGGATGAACAAGTATGGCTAGCAAGGCGGCGCAGGTATGTAAGGCTTATCTTTTCTTTTATGGCATGTCTTAGAGCCAATAGGTTATGATATGATATGCATTTGAGGTAACTCCGCTCTTGACTTCGAGTACATTTATGATTCGATTTATGTTATATAAGCATGTTATGTACTTAAGCTTTAGTATGTTTAATAGATGAGTAAGTATAAAAAGGTCTTGTACCAAAAAGAGTTACGCGTAAGTACGAATGCTCATAACTTACGTATGTTATCTCGATTTTGTGCGAAGTGGGCCCACAACTCCCAATACCTCCCGATATACGTACGTATGGTAATTGGGTATGTTTATCACATCCGTCCTCCGAAAGCTCGTAAGTTAAATGTTCCCGACTTCGTGAATGATCTCGGATTTGCGTCGGAATGTCGTTCGACATGATATGCTTTGACCACCCGATCGATACGTCCGCGGCGTTCGACACGATAATTGCAACGTCCGGTAAGGATTGATCGAAATACGCCGAGCCCCGGATATCGGTAAGAATATTCGTTTGTCGAGTCTTGATTTATATGCATATGTTTTACGCACTACTCTTCGCTCGTGCAAGGCTCAATGTATCTTTCACTGCGTCCCGGGCCAGGTTCTGATATGTTATCGTGCGCGTTACGCTGCACCGTCTGTTATGTCTGCTCACTGCGTCCCGGGCCAGGTTCTGTTATCGTGCACCTCTCTGCATTGTTCACCGCGTCCCTCATAGGCGGGCCGGGCTCTGATTTATGATATTATGATTTGATGTATGGGGTGGTGGCCAGGATGGCATCGATTTGTCTGTTCACCGCGTCCCGTACTAGAGGGCGGGTTACGTTACCGCGCCGCTCCTTTGGAGGGCGGGTTCGATATATGTACGCTACGGCGTTCGATTATGTGCATTTACGATATATGATTACGATTACCGTTACCGCGTCCCTCAAAGGGGCGGGATACGTTATCTGCATATGGATATGATCATTTCGGTACTACGTATGTTACGTTATATGAATCGATTTGTCACAATATTCGGTACGTACGCGCGATCGTATCAGTACGTACGATCTGTCTCTGGCATTCTGTATGTCTGTACGATCTGTATCAGTACGTATGAGTTGCCTTGGACATTCTGTACGTTCTGCATAATTTGTATCGGTGCATATGGTCTGTGTCTGACATTACGCTCACTTTGTATCCCGATTCGATTACCGGTTACGTACATATATACCTACGTACGTACACTCATTTACAATCCGTCGATATACTCGGTACGTACGCTCCGATGACGGTTACGTACGTACGTCCCGGTATGCCTTCCGTACCTCCGATTCATTTACGATTATGTACGTTATGCTTCGTACTTACGGATACGCAAGGTCTTATCTGCTACGATCTATATTCTTGAGTCGATTAGGGTTTGCGGTCCTATTTACGTACTCTAATTTTGGTTATGTTATGTTTATAGTTTTTACGGCTTTACATACTCGGTACATTTTCCGTCGACCCCCCGTTCTTCGGGGGGGCCGCGTTTCATGCCGCGCGGTACCCACGGATGAGTTGAAGATATTCCGGCATGATTGGTGAGCTCCATTCCTTCGCCCGGAGCTTCTGGATGGCATTAGAGTCCGAGTATGTACGTTGTGTCTTACGGATGGCATTAGAGACTTTGCGTGTAATTACGGTGTTGTGGGTATGATGTGTCGGTCTTGTTTTGAAAAAAAAAATTATGCGTGCGGCTCCATCGGCCGACATGTCGATGTGTGTTATGTAATGAATTTTGTGTAATTACGATTTCGTTAAGTTTGTAAGCCTCGTTATGTATTTTATAATTTTTTCGGTATTGAGTTTTGAAAAAAGAGGTATATTTATCATCCGGTCCGTGTTCATGATTTAGAGCGAAGGCACGGCTCTTCGATCGATCCTCGGGTTAATGAATTTTTAGATGTATTCCCACACGAAGCTCTGGTCTCCCAACCGCCGGGAGGTAGAGTTTGCTATTGATTTTGTTGCCGGATACTCGGCCCCTATTCCTACATTACGTACACGGCACTGCGGAAATTGAAAAATTGAAAGAGCGTTGAGAGATTTATTAGAGAATGGCTTTATTAGGCCCGATTACATCACCCCGGGGAGCACTTGGGGTATTATTTGTGAAAGAAGGATGGATCGCTACGGATGTGCATTGATTACGTGAGCCTAATAAGGTAACCATCAAAAATAAATATCCCCTCCCCGGGATTGATGATTTGTTTGATCGGTTGCGAGGGTACCCGGTGTTTCTCGAAGATAGACACCCTCGCGGTCGAGCTATCATCGGTACGGGTACGAGAGGGCTGATATTCCCAAGACGACATTCGGACCCGATATGGAGCACTATGAATTCATAGTGATGTCTTTTGGGTGACTAATGCCCCGGCGGTATTTATGGACTGATGAATCGGGTATTCGGACCGTTCTTAGACATATTCGTGATTGTGTTCATTGATGACATCTGGTTTATTCTCGATCGGAAAGCGGAACATGCGAGATCATTTGAGGACGGTACTTGGCACGCCGGCACGAAGTAGTCGTATGCTAAATTTTCTAAGTGTGAATTCTGGCTTACTTCAGTGGCATTTCTGGGGCATATTATTGGGGCTGACGGCATCCGGGTGGATACCCAAAAGATTGAGGCCGTAAAGAATTGGCCTAGACCTACGACGCCTACGGAGGTGCATAGCTTTCTGGGATTAGCCGGTTATTACAGGAGATTCGTAGAGAAATTTGCTTCGATTTCGGCGCCTTTGGCAAGGGGGCTCGAAGGGGAAAAAAGTTTCGGGGCCCCTGCTTGCGACGTAGCTTGGGCTTTTTGGGGGGTTTACCGGCTC
>NW_026722917.1:0-6006 GCF_029784015.1 Lycium ferocissimum | reverse complement strand
GCTCGCGTAGGTTAGGGAACTCGCCTCCTTCATTTGCTTCCACTCCAACTCGAACTAAAAACTCTCTTCCTCATCTTGACTCATGGCGTCTTCATCGGTGAGTAAATCCTCATCATCATCCTACGTAAGATAAAAGAACCTAACTCCCCGGGCTCGTGCGGACTCTTGCGAGGGCCGTTCCAAGTGTGTAGGCCCCACATGTTGCTCATCTCCCCCTGTTGGTGGTCTTACGGTAGCAATGGACGTAGAAGGAATTCTTTGCATGGCTTTTAACGTTTGGGTTCAATAACATTCACCTTAGTGGACCCCCAAAGACCATCTTTCCTTAGTAAATACTAGATGGATTCCCTATTGCTATGCTAGCTTCCAAATACTACCTTGCACCGGTTTAGGCGGTATCCCGGCCCTTTTAGGGCAACGCTTGACTTCCCCTTATTTATTGTGGTCCCAAGAGGCGTAATAACCTAAAAGTTGTCCGAATCCTAAACAAGACAGAAAACCTTTAGGCTTCTTCGAAAAGGAACATCAAACGTTTACTTGGAAAACACGTTATACACGTATGATCCAAGTAAACGTCCAAACATCCTTTCTAGCATACCCGTCCGAAGAGTCAAAGGCCATCTATCAGTGGCCGACTTTAAATCAATCATACGAGTATGCTATCTCACTACCCGTCAATCTGAGTTCTCGAAAGCGACCGAACCAGCCACCCGTATGAGACTCCCGCCGAAAAACATTCTTTTTCCGACAAAACCTCGCCACTAAGCTTTGACAAGTCGCTAACTTGCTCATTTTGTGATAGGGACCAGTCACCTCCCTTCTTCCCAACCTCCGGCAGTCAAAGCTATAGGGAGACGTGCTTCGGTCTTTCCATCGATAGAAGCGTAGGTATATAACGCATGCAGCTAGTAGGCGATAGGAGGATGTAAGCCCCGGTGGCGTGGTACTTTGGCGAATCAGGCGTCGCTTCTATTTCGTTTTTGATTATTATTTTGGACCCTACAATGGCAGAACCTAGAAAGCCGCTCTTTTTTTCCCTCGTCCCGTGGTTTGATACCGTCTAGCCTCTAGCTAGGAAGTCTTGGATTCGTATACCATGTAGGTGAGAAAATCGTCCGCGACTAGCTATCCTTATTCTCCCTCCCCAGGGATGGTTAGGAATATGGGTGCGGGAGGCTGAGGGACGACCACGATGAGTACGCGTTTTTATATAGGATCAAACGGCTTTTGTTCGATCGAGGAGCAGAGATAGATATGAGCCGACAAACTTGTTTCCTGGTATTTTGTTTTGGGTGAGATGTACACCGAAAGGAATTAACGCTACAAACACTTTTCTCCGGCAGTCCCCGATCGAAAGTTAGCTCGACTCAAGTCGACAAGCGAGAGACAAGGTTGGGTGAGGGTACAAGGCATCACGTGGGATCTACATCGACTGTGCCGTTGTTGGCTTTTGCGAGATGCTTTCAAATACTCTAGCAAGATATTCCATTCATTGTATATATCCCCTTTTCGTGTCATTGACATCGCAGATTGCATTCAATCGAATGGTTTGACATAAGAAATGTTCTAGTCTATCCGTAGTAGTTCTGTTTGTTTATAGTAGAGTAATGAGGGTGGCGACTCACAAGGGGAGTGTAGACCGAGCAAGAGGGAGCCAAGCCGGCTATCGTGGTTGTGCCATTTGGTGGACCAAAGTAGTCTAGTGGCGGTGAAAAGACGATAGTAGACCGGACGGGGACACCACCAGAACACCCGAACAAGGATCTATTTTCTTTTGAAGCTATAGTACATATGCACTTTATACGTCCGTCTTACTAATAATATTCCTTAGCGTACATCTGTACTATAACCCTCCCCTCCGGGAGGTGTTTTCAAGGGAAGGCGGACTCCCGCAGTGCGGACCGGGCACTATCACTATACTATGCGATGCTTTTTACCAAAAAAATGGAAACGAAACGTCTTAGTGTTGTTCCTAGGTTGGGGGCGGGGGGCAAGCCTTCAAGACACGACTGAAAGCTGTTAGTACGACTAGCAGGCTTCCTAGCTCGAGTGAATGCCGCAACGCAATAAGGCGAGAGTTTAGTTGCGCAATAAGGGCTGGGCTGGTCGCTTGAAAGAAATAAGATGCGTACTCCACTTCACGCAGCTAACGTTGTTTTTGTTAGCAGGTTCCGTGGCCAGCAAGTGGATAGTAAGTAGCTTTCTCCTAATATCTCCTTCCCCGTCGGTCGGTCGGTTTAAGATACAACTTCTATCTCGGGGTCTTGTCTTGCGACAAATGTTTTCCTAGTGCCTTTTGTTCGCGAGAAGGTTTCGTTTGTTGTAGAGCGGACGCTCGGATATTACTCCTCTTGGCCTCTCTTTGCATTTGCACACCATTTATGGTGTGGCTTGCAGCAGAGAAGGTATACCCTGGAGAGACTTTTCTGTCTTGGCGTCGTGCTCGGTGATGATGTTCTCATCGCCGATGAGCGTGTTGCGCCGCCCACGCCGCATGGTTCAAAAGCTTGGTGTGAAGATATCTTCTCGCCAAGTCTCTTTGTTCCTCTACTGGTTGTGCGCAGTTTGCCAAAAGATTTCTTGTGGATGAGCTCCGCCGAGATCTGTCACCGAGTCTCGGTTAGGTGTCTCATGAATTCTTTCTCCCCATTAGGCCTTTATGGCCTTGCCCGTCGTATGACATTAAGCGGTTTTACACTTTCTGTCGTATTGGGGGAATGGGCTACGAAGTATTTCTTGTTTATCCACTAAGCGTTCTCGCACGACGGAGAGACGCTTTTGGATATTCAATAAGATTCGACTACCGCCCCCGGTCTCTGGTGGCTCGGTCGAGGTCAAAGTTGACATAATAAGGCGGATGGCGCCTCTTGATCCGAGGGCGATTGGGAACAACGTGGGGCTCGCGCTCTAGATAATCCTAGGACCGCCACCGGGGAAGAGTTGTTGGAGAGGCACTATACCCTTTTAGAGGATCTTCCCATCGGGATAAAGTGGAGTCCATTCCCAAGACCTTTATCGCCTTTGATAAAAAAAGTGTTCAAAAAAGGATGAAATCCCGATGAACACTCGAGACATAGGTAAGGGGAAAGCTTTACTCGCTCCTTGGCAATCTTTACGACAGGAATGTTCACTTGGCCGCCTACCAATGATGCCTTTCACTTTCAGACAGTTCCTCGCGCATGAAAGGACTTCACTTAGAAAGTCAAGATAAGAAAGGATAAAGGATGGTCTACGATCAGGGAATGCCTTTTTTGTTAAAGAGAATTGGCCGTAGAGAGAGCGCCTATCTCTCATAAGAGAAGGAGAGCCACTTTTTTTGATAGTATATTAATGAGTAGGACTGAAATTCCAAGCGCTCCTAGCTCAGAAACCACACACAGACAAACACATGGAGGCCCATAAAACCCATAAATAATAGACTAACAAATATACGTGACATACACTTCCTGTGTGAAGTTTTCATCTTAATGAATCAAAGCTGTTTGTAAAATGCTACTTTTCTTTCTGCAACAAGTAAGAGTACTTTTTCTTATCATACACCCTTATGAATGAATGAATCAAAAAAATGTGACTCCTAAACTAGTCCCCCTCCTCTCTTTCTTCAAAGACAGAGGTACACATCACAGGAAAAAACCCCAAAAACAGAAAGAGAAAGAAGTCAGTCAAAAAATAGGAAATACTGCTAGATGGCTACCAGATTAGCAGCAAAGTACGCTTTTCGTTCCTTTTGGCACAACAAAACAAGGTAGTAATACGGGAGAAGGTGGTCCAGTAATCTTCTCCAGCAGGGTGGCCATAGTGAGATAGAGTGGTGAAACTGGGTTCCGAATAAAAACAGAGCGAGCAGGGAAGGCAAAAGCTATGACATTGGAATCCGCTTCAAGGTAAGCCCCACTCCACTGAATTGGAGAATTCCAGAACACGTATCAGAGAGTGCTTCAATGGCAGTGGGGGCACAATTGAGAGAATTTCGACGATTAGAAAAGAAAAAGAAGAAAGTTAGTGTTCAATGAGCTCGAGATAGCTGCCTGATGAGAGGAAGGGACGCCGGGTACAGTCTTTCTTTGGTTCCAGCCCCCCGGTTACACCAAAGCACACCAGTCAACACTGTACTATAGCGCTTACACCTGTGAGTTGGCAAAAGAATATCGTATGTTAATAAAACACCTGAGTTGGCGAAATCAAAAAAAAAGCTAACGCTAACTAAGTGTTTAGTTACCATGCCCAAAAGTCCCATGCCTTTCTTGGTTGGATAAACCCAACCGGCGATTTCCTACAAGTCTCTCTTTTTTTGGGGGGAGCAGAGCGAATGAACATAAATCTTTCCGAATATCATGAATATCCTTCGCCCCTTGTCTCCACCTTTCATTCGTTCTATGATTCTCCTTTCTACCCTTGTTTTGACTACTTGTCTCTTGTCTCATTTGATTGGCTTTGATCCCTACCTTATGACCTTGGCCAACTTTCTTCATCCCTCTTTTATCCCCTCACAAAAGCAAGTTATCGATTAGTTTTCATCGCTTCGCCGAGAGAGGAAACTATTCTTCCCGTGGAATATGATGTACAGGAACCCAACTACCTTCCTCCCAGCCCTGGCTGGGCAACGATCTGGGAAAACAACTCTGGGGAAACTCGGTATCTGGAGGAAACTCAGTAGGCCGGGAAGAACCCAGCGTAAACCAACCGCCTCTGATCCCTGAGCTCCACCCTCTGCTTCTCGATGACGACACCCGTCGAGCGGAACTCGCTAATCGAGTGAGAACCCTTTTATGGGGGAAAGCTTATGGGGAAGAAATGCTCCACTCCATTGTTGATATGCAAGTGCAGATTGAAAACCATATTCAAGCTGCACTTATGGACAGGGGCTGGTCGGTTGAGTCTCTTCTTGCGAAGAGGCACCAGATTAGAGGGTTCATCTTCTTTCCAACGGGCAAGGTGCTTAGTGAAAAGACTTACGCTTTGCACCTGAAGGAGATTACCCAGTTGGGTACAGTACAAAGTCTTCCATTTAGGCGGGTGGAAAGCGCCATCAAAAACTTGGATCTCCTTCTTGAAAGAAGGTAAATGATCCAAGTTTTTTTCTCCCAATTTCCCACTCTTTCTGTGAGGCAAAACCTCACCACACTACACTACACTTCGACACAAGAGAAGAGGACCGGGCGCTTTGTATCTTCGGGATAGGAGTTGGCGGTCTTCTTTAAGAGAACTTCAATCTAATACTCATTATGGATCAACTCATGTTTCCACTCTATTTTCATTACGAGGATGTATCACGTCAGGATCCGTTGCTCAAACCGAATCACGCCAACGTTATGGAAGTTCCTGGATCGTGTAAAATAATAGTAGTACCAAAGACAGCACCTTCTATCAAAAATGGAAAATTGGCTATGGAGATTCCGTGCGGTCAGAAATTAATACAGACGCAAAGGGCTTCAACAGGAAAGTCGTTTCGATCCAATCCATTCTTGGGGTCAAATAAAGACAAAAAAGGATATGTCAGTGACCTAGCACGACAAAGCACTCTCCGAGGGCATGGAATGTCACATTTTTTGGTCAGAATATCCACAGTAATGTCTCTGTTAGATTCTCCGGTCGAAATAAGGGAAAGGTCAATTCAATTCTCGATGGAAACGGAATTTTGCGAATTCTCCCCCGAACTGGAAGATCATTTCGAGATCTTCGAACATATTCGAGGGTTCAATGTTACTATTGTAACTTCGGCCAACACACAAGATGAGACTTTACCACCGTGGAGCGGCTTTTTGCAAAAAGATGAGGGGGAAACTCAGTAAGATGTCGGAGAAGCGAAATATACGAGATCACAAACGTAGATTGCTCGCGGCTAGGCTAAATATAGTAAGGCGGAGAACTGTTGTTCAGTGGAGCGCCGGAGTGCGGAGGTTGTTCCCATCATTGAAGTCAGGGTGTGGGACTGAGCCTTCCGAATGAGAAAGAAGAAAAGTGCAACGTTTCGTTGGAAAAACCAACGCAAATATCATATTGACT
>NW_026722916.1:0-6849 GCF_029784015.1 Lycium ferocissimum | reverse complement strand
TCTTGGGGGAACTCCATTCTTAAGGTCGAGCTTGTGTGCGTTTTTTATTCATTTCTTAATGTTGGCTCTCTTAATCTTTGTCGAACCATGATCCTTATGTTTTTACATGATTTGGTTTCAAAGATTTTATAAAGATTTTTATTCCAGAAAGGTTTCGTAACTACGAACAATCGTAACTTTCATAGACAAGCTCGGATAGCTTCGAAACGTTCGCGGGAGATTCTATAATGGATAAGGTCTCCAACTTTCATAAATGGACCCGGATTGGTTCGATACTCGTCCGTGGGCCCCGAGACTCTCCTTTGTGTGGTACTAACGACTTTTGAAAGAATTTGGTATAACGATCACCTTAACCCTCGAGAGGCGATTACTTATTCCTCTAACGAGTTTATAATGACGATTATGCCCCTAAGCTCCATAAGTTACTTTATATGGTCTAATACGTATTTATGAGTCCTAAATGTTCTATTTGATATGTTTTCGAACGACATTCAGAGGAAACCTGATTTAACTATCGCCTTGGTTTTCAGATGGCGATTCATTGTGATTATTCTGTCGAGTCTTTAAAAATGTTTTAAACTGATTGCTCACGACTACGCTCGTGCGTGTACTACATGATGTGGTGTGCGCACTATGTTATATTCGGCGGTATAGTATTTACGGTTCGTTCCTCGCAGCTTATGGTGTTATGATGTGTTATGATGTGTGACCATTCTGATGATGTGGTGTGGCGCCAACGACAGGCGGGCGACCACCGTTCTAAGAGCCCTATGCATGATTTGTATTTTTTATGAGTAAGTATTTTGATATTTTGAATATTGCATTTACTTTCCGTACTTCTGGTTTTGACTATGATCTTGTTTACTATATTTCACGCTTTGCATACTCAGTACATATTCCGTACTGACCCCCTTTCTTCGGGGGGCTGCGTTTCGCATGCCGCGCGGTGCGGATCCTTAATTGGATGACCCGCCGAGCTTAGGATTCTGTTCGTCGACTTGGAGCGCTCCCTTACCGGAGCCTATGTTTTGGTGCGGATTCTTCCGATGCATATGTATATACTATATGTCTATTCATGGGTACGGCGGGGCCCTGTCCGTCATATGATTTTGTTATGACTCTTGGGAGTTTGTAGACATATAGGTGTGGGTTATGGGTATTCACTGTTCAGTCGCGTCTGTGTGATTTGTGATTTGGACGTCCCTCTATACTATGATAGCCTTATCGGCTTATGTGATACTATCTATTTGGATTGCGATAGCGATATGTATATTTGTACATTTGTGACAGCTTCGGGGTGACGTTCCACTTTTCTGTATATAGATGTTATTTGTGTACCGTGTAAGCTATTCGTATGCTACTTCTGATTAACGGGTGTGTACGGGTGCCTAACTCGGGCACTAGTCGCGGCCTACGGGGTTGGGTCTTGACACACCTGGCCCTAGGTAAATTACTCCTAGCTTTATTATAAGTCAAGTTACAACCTCTGAAGCCCCACTACTCTGTGTTTAGACACTCTTAGGTTTAAAGGGGAAGGGAAAGCAGTAACGAGTCCAACAATATAGCAGCACACCCAATCATACTCTTGACAAATTTAGCAAAGACACTTGCAGTATAGACTTAGCTTCAAGGTTATAGGTTTGATACCTGACACAAATAAGTGGTATGTTAAACCTTAATCAGTCTTTACGCTATACTTGTCATTCAATTGGACTGGTTATTCATCTATTACACAAATCGACATGTAGTCCTTATCAAGACGAACCAACACATTCATCCAATTTGAGTATTGAGAAACACCACAACTTAATCACTTTGAACATAGTTATGTGTTATATCCCGTATTGCGTACGTCGGGATAATTCGAGCCAACCTTGGTAAGTTAAGGACAAGATCATTCCGAGATACGAAGTAGAGACTCTTGCTTGCTTTAAAAGTTTAAGTTGTGTATGATTTTATTGGCATGGAAATATTAAGGAAACATTTGAGGTCAGAAGCTATTTGTGGAAAGTATTCTATTTTTGGAAAGTTGAAAATTCAAAAAAAAAAAGAAAAAAATGGGGCATGTGGCCGGCCACCTTGGGGTGGGCCATGGCCACATGGATGGTTAATATAAGAGAGCTAAAGATGACTAATTAGTCATCCTTACCATTTCCATCCATAGAAAATTCAAGAACTTGGAGAGCACCAACCAAAAGGGCCATTCGGCCATGGAAGCTCAAAATTGAAGACCAAAAATCTTTATCCCAAAAATATTTTCTTCTAGTTTTCCTACCAATTGAAAGGTGCTCTTTAACGTGAGGTAGTTGTTAGAACAAGCAAAGCACTTATTCTTGCAAGAACAAGGCTTAGCCGTGTGGAAAAGTTGGGTGAAGAAGGTATGCTTTAATCTTCTCTTTTATATGTTATGCATGGTTTATGCGTGTTGTAGTATCTAAAAATGGATGAAATTTATGAAAATATGGATGTTAAAGTTGAGCCGTGGATGTTAGTGTTGTAACCGTGTGGTGTGTTGTGTAGTAGAAGTAATGGATTAATTGTATTTAGTATGTTTGAGTGTTGTTATGAAGTGTAGATATGGATGGAAGTCATGGAAGTTGTGTGATGATGTTGTGGCTGGAAATGGACTATTTTGTATGTTAAAGAATGAACTAATATTGTGTGGTATTTTAGTTGTTGTCGTCGTGAATTCTATGATGGTAATGGAGTATAATAATTCGAGTTAACGTTGACATTGTTGTGGGGCTGTTTTGAAGCTAATGTAATTCCAATGCAGATTCATGCATTTGTAAGAATAATATTGTTAACATATAGATTGTTGATGTAGTTTATGAGTTTTGGAAGGAGGAAAGGTGTTGTTGTTGTGGCTCTCGGGTTTGGCTTGGTTTCGGGTGAATTGGAGTATTGTTTGAAATATTGTGTGAATTGTTTAAAGTATTCTTGAATATTGTTTGTATGGTTTTGGATTGGTAATCGAATGTATAAACGTTGATGTTGATTTGAATGTAAGTAGTTGAAGTGAGTATAATGGAATGTTGATGAATTACGTAGAAAAGAGTTGTTAATGTTAGAATGCATTGTGAGTTGATTATTGATGTTGTAGTTTGGTTGTTGGTATGGTTGTTGATGAATTTGGCGAGTTGAATTCTCGGGGTGTTGCATTTATAGGGGAAATGCTGCCCAATTTTCTATAGAATTTGGTATTCGTTTGGAATCGGGTTCCTAAATGCCTTAGCTAATGTTGGTATTTAATGGCATATTGTAGATCTTGGGAAGTTCGCGACGTAAGATTGGATTAGCTTCGAGAATAGACGAGGTATGTAAAGCTTGTCTTTCCTTTCTTTTGGCATGTCTTAGATCCAAATAGGTTATGAAATGATTCCGAGGTGACTCTATTCTCACGATCCGAGCATAATTACGATTCTTAACCGTCCCTTGATATTCATATGTTTGATATAGATGAGCTATGGTTCCTATGCCCCTTGTACGGTTGGATTTTTGAATATTGCATAAGAAGATTGTTTGTGTAAAGGATTCCTGCTTTTAAAAAAAATGTTCCGTAACTACGAACGACCGTAACTTTCGCAGATGAGCTCGGATCGCCTCGAAACGTTCGTAGGAGGTTCCATAACGAGTAATAATCCTAATCTTCATAAGCGGGCCCGGATTGGTTTGATACTCGTCCGTGGGCCCGAGACCTTTCTATGTTCGTTTATAACGGTTTTTTTTGAAAGAACTTAATACGATTATCGTCTTAACCCTTGAGCGTTTATTACTTAATTATCTACCGAGTCGGTAACGACGATTATGATCTTGATTTCCATAATCTCCTTCATACGATTGGGATATGTACCTATGACATCTAAAGTCCCAATTGATATGATCCCGAGCGACATTCAGAGGAAACGTAATTTGACTATTGTTTGGCCTGTAAATGAAAGTTCGTTTGATCATTCTGTCGAGTCGATAATGATGATCTGTATGCATATGGTTTCTCACTACTCCGCTCGTGCATGCCATGGTTACATCATTCACCGAGTCCCGGGTCGGGTATGTATTCGTGCACAAACTTTTGGGCATTATTCACCGAGTCCCTCACTAGAGGGCCGGGTACGGCATGTATGTGATATTTCACCGAGTCCCGAAAGGGCCGGGCACGACCGAGTCCCTCATATAGGGCCGGGTACGGTATGCATATGACATTTCACCGAGTCCCTCACTAGAGGGCCGGGATATATATATATGTATAGATATATGATTACATGATGGTTATGTATGATGATTATATGATTTCACTCACCGAGTCCCTCATTAGAGGGCCGGGTACGGTATGCATATATGATGACATTATGATATGACACGGACATACATGATATATGATTTAAAGGCAAGTATTCTGATTTTCTGTCTTCCGATTTTTCTGATTACTATACTTGTTCTGTAAACCCCAGTTCAGTTATGATCCTGTTTATTGTATTCCATGCTTTACATACTCAGTACATATTCCGTACTGACCCCCTTTCTTCGGGGGCTGCGTTTCATGCCCGCAGGTACAGACGACTGTTTCGGTGAGCCGCCAGTCTAGGACATCCATTCTGCTGTTTGGAGTGCTCCCTTGTCCAGGAGCCCATATTTTGGTACAGACCCTTTTGTTACATATGTATATGTTTATTCAGGGGTACGGCGGGGCCCTGTCCCGTCATATGATTCTGTTATTACTCTTAGAGGTCTGTAGACATGTCTGTGGGTTGTGGGTAGTATAGACAGTTGCGTTTGCGTTCTGTACATTCCAGGTTATTTGTATGATATGTATATATATGTATATCCTTCACCGTGCCTTTCGGTATGTATAAATTCTTAGCATGTTTGCTATGAGTTGATTATGGTTGGTAGAGGGTACGAGTGCCCAGCTCGGGCACTAGTCACGGCCTACGGGGTTGGGTCGTGACATTATGCATCCAAACAAGAACTAAATAACCCACAAGCTTACATACATAACATAAATTGGCATGAGCAAAACAAACTAACACAAACATGGGCGATCACTGATATCATAATGGTCAAGCCACTAACTAGGACTAAACAGCATGCAGGCATACATAAAGCTCAACTTGAAGTCAGACATGATTTAGCATTCAAGTCATGCAACTGAACCAAATAAAGGGGAAACTAGTTAGGGGTGCAATACTTATTGACACTTAGACTACACAAATGATGTTACTGGATGATAATCACACTCATTAAGCATATAATATCCTTTTATGACCAAGCTAACTCAACAAACTTGTAAATGAAGTAGGAATTGGAACGCAAGTATAGGTACAGGCATGCCAAGGTCTAAACTTACCTAATAGGACTGAATAGGAAGGGAACATATGACTATACATACTGTCTAACATGGAAAATATGTGGTTAACAGAAGTTAAACTATCCTGGGCAAAAACAAACTAACAACAATAAGTATTCTCACAAACACACAGCAATACAAACACCTAAGTAGGTTTCTATTTAGACTAACAAGCATGTGATAGGCAGGAATCTAAACATAAGTGGGAACATGATGACATATGACTTGTAACGACCCGCTAGGTTGTTATATGCATTTTGACCATTTTACCCCAGCCGGTTCAATTCGGAGACTAGGAGCGAGTCTAGTAAAAACTTAAAGATTTAGAATTCTAAAATGAAGGCATTTGATTATATTTTTTGCACTTGTTTAATAACTTGTTCTATTGTGCTTGGGGGTTGACTTAGTAAATTAAACCATTATTGGGAATTCTGAGGCCACGGGTGAGTCTGTAGTGTGTTTTTACATATGTACGCATATCTGGTTTGTGTATCTGAGGCCTCATATTGAAGTCAGAATTTTGGAAAAACTTGGTGAAAAACCAGAGGATTCTAGTTCTAGTGCGATCGTCGTAGCGGGTTCACCACAACGAGAATTTAGCCAACACAGCGGGAGCTCGAGTTTAGGGAGTTTCGGCGGATAGTGGGCTGCCATAGAGGGACCGCTATGGCGCGGTTTTGCCCGCTATGGAGAGTAGGAGCATTTAATGAAATCTGCCATAGCGGAGGGTCTAGCTGCTATAACGGGACCACTGCAGCACACCTAGTGACCGCTGCAGCGACCGATGGGGGGGCAAAAACTTACTTTTATATTGCTAAGTACGAGCCATTAGTCACATAACTCCAAAAAAAATAGTTTCCAAGAGAGAAAAAGGTGATTATTCTAAAGCTTTGGTGGATTCTTCTATGAGGGGAAGGTCTGACTATCATCTTGTCCACTTCCATTCCTCCTTTAAGCTCCATGACTAGTTTAAGGTTCTTTAATGGTGGATGAAAGTCCTAGAACCCTAGAATCAGTAAACCCTTGAATAAATTATGGATTGTTGATTTTATTACTGCTCTATCATCTAGAAGTGTAGGTCACCACATTCTAGGATGGGAATTGCTTAATTATTGTAGGAATTATATATTAAGACTTAGGGTTCCACCCAAAATGGAGATTTTGCCTAAAATCTGATTTCAAAGGGTTAAATTGATTAGGAACCTATAAATTGGAGGATTATGATTGTTGGGATTGAGGATAGGATAAATTCACCCTTAAATGCTTGTTTCGCCCATTTGAATGGTTATGGGTGGTTTGGGGTATTCATTCCCAATGTTGATTTCTATGTTGATTAGATGGTCTATTGCTTACGTAACATTATATTGCTAGACTTTGACCGTTCTAAGGCATTATGAAAGAGGAAAGCTCTAGCAGAGTAGCTTGCATTGTTTCAGTTCTGCATCTGAGATAGGCTATGGTTTACTTGAGTTAGACTTTGATTAGTTGATTGTATATAGAGT
>NW_026722915.1:0-7197 GCF_029784015.1 Lycium ferocissimum | reverse complement strand
GGCATTAAATTTCCCAAAACAACATTAATTTTTACGAAATTTTTAAAAGATTTCCCCTGAAAAGCACCCCCCAATTTTCCTTGGTAAATTTCAACAAAAACCCCAACAAGAAACCAAACCACAACATTAATAATCATTCACAATATGTCCCAACATTAATATTCAATCCGAACATATTCTAACGCTAAACACATATCGCTATATACTTAGAGGAATTCCAATATAGTCAACTAACTTCATGCAACCAAATCGACATTAACGCGTGCTGCTCAACTACTAATCGAACCCATTCAAATCATATGCAATAACACTTTAAGCAAAGCTCATACAATTTTTCAAATAACCCAAACATTGTCCCAACTTACACGAATTCCACTCCAAACCCGAGAACACTACTCCCACATTTCTTTCCTTCAAACTCCAGTAAATTATATTACCAAACCACGATAAACAATGTCATTCTCTTAATTACAAAATTTTCATTACAAGCATAATGGCTTCCAAAACAGCGTATCCTTCACAACATCAACGTGGATCATCCAAAGGTTCATTAACGATACAAAACTCACAACGACAACAACTAAAGCCCTAAGTAACATTTGTTCATCCTTGGCTCAAACATGGCCTACATTCGGCCATCCTAATACACACATATAAATATGATTCACACTATTCAACACACTACAACAACAAGGAATCATGCTACATACAATTCAAGCTATCAATCCTACTGTAACATGGCACACATGCCGCGACCTAAAGCTACGCATGGCCCATGCCCACCTGATCAACTCAATCCATAAGTTTTCATGAATTTCACTCATATTAGCATACTCAACATGCCCACACCATTCACAACACATAAAAGAGAGTTAGTTCTTACCTTTTCTTCTTCACTTCACACGTCCTAATAGTCAAAATACCCCCCAACGTTTGACCAAAATGCCAACTACACACCGAACCTTTGCGGGGGTCCTATTACCCCCCTGGACAAATTTTTTTCGGTAGCAAAATGGCCCTTTTTTTGCCGATGTGGCGGAGTCAATCTGCCAACCCCCAAATATTGGGGAATGGCGGTTGTCCACACGCGCACCGGCCCACGTGCCACGTGTTTAATTTTGCCCCATTTTTTTTATTAATTTCCCCCTTCCTCCATCCATCTACTCTTTCAAAAAAAAAAAAAAAAAAAAAATCTCTCAATTTTCCATACTCCATTTTTATTAAGGATACGAAAAACCCATACCCAATTCTCCTTCATCTTCATCAACATTATCATCATCATCATCATCATCTTCACTGAGAGTTGAAAAAAAATCACACCAACTTGCTCAAATCTAATCCAAAACAAACCCAAATGTGAAAGAGAGCTTCCTAACACCAAATAGAACAAAGTTCATCCATTAATTTGATTAAACAACGGCAATTCGCGAATTTCCCTTCTTTTAAAATGGTCTTTAAATTTTGCCCCTCCTTTGCGGTCTTTAAATTTTTGCCCTTCATATTTGTGGTCTTTAAGTTTTGCCCTTAGCTTGATGCCGAGGTTTTGGGTTCGAACCCCCGCTCAAGATAAAAATGTTAAAAAATAATTTACCAAGGCAGTGGGCTGGAGGGAGTGTACGCCCCCTCCGGATAACTTCCTTAAGGAAAAACTAAAGTTGAGTTTTATGGGAGGAACTTTTCCTCAAGACATAGTTTAGTTATGCCAACATAGCAAAAAACTTTTCCTTGAGGAACTATGCCTTATGAAATGGATTTTTAATTAAGGCATAACCAAAAGTATGCCTTAACTAAAAGTCATGACTTGAAAAGTTTAAAAAAAAAAAAAAGTCTCAAGGAAAAGTCCGCCCTCTCCGGCATAACTTCCTTAAGAAAAACTAAGTTATGCCGGAGGGCACTTTAGTTTTGCCTTATGGGCAAAACTTTTCCTTGAATTATGCCTTACGTACTTTTAATTAAGGCATAACCAAAAGTATGCCTTAACTAAAAGTTAAAAAAAAAAAAAAAAAATGTCTCAAGGCAAAAGTACCGCCCCTCCGCATAACTTCCTTAAGTAAAACTAAAGTATGCGGAGGGGGGCATAACTTTTCAAGGTATAATTTAGTTTTGCCTTATGGGGTAAAAATTTTCTCGAGGAACTATGCCTTATAGGGCATACTTTTAATTAAGGCATAACCAAAAGTATGCCTTAACTAAAAGTGTGCCTTTAAAAGTTAAAAAAAAAAAAAAAAAAAAAATTCTCAAGGCAAAGTCCTCCCTCAGCATAACTTCCTTATATGAAAAACTAAAGTTATCTGAAAAGGGAGCAACTTTTCCTCAAGGCATATTTAGTTTTGCCTTATGGGGTAAAAATTTTTCTTAACGAACTATGCCTTATGGGGCATACTTTAATTAAGGCATAACCAAAAGTATGCCTTAACAAAAAGTGTGCCTTTAAAAGTTAAAAAAAAAAAAAAAAAAAATCTCAAGGCAAAGTTCCAAGCCCCCTAAGATAACTTCCTTAAGAAACTAAAGTTGTACCGGAGGGCATAACTTTTCCTCAAGGCATAATTTAGTTTTGCCTTACGGGGCAAAATTTTTTTCTTAACCCTTTGTATGGGGCATACTTTTAATTAAGGCATAACCAAAAGTATGCCTTAACTAAAAGTGTGCCTTTAAAAGTTAAAAAACAAAAAAAAAAAAAAAAAAAAAATTCTCAAAACAAAGTCTCGCCTCTACCATAACTTCCTTAGCAGGAAAAACTGAAGTTATGTCGGAGGGGGCATAACTTTCCTCAAAGCATAATTTAGTTTTGCCTTATGGGGGTAAAATTTTTCTTAAGAACTATGCCTTATGGGGCATACTTTTAATTAAGGCATAACCAAAAGTATGCCTTAACTAAAAGTGTGCCTTAAAAGTTAAAAAAAAAAAAAAAAAAAAAAAAAATTTCAAGGCAAAGTCTGTCCCCTCCGGCATAACTTCCTTAAGGAAAAACTAAAGTTATGCCGGAGGGGCATAACTTCTTTTCCTCGAGATAATTTGGATTTTGCCTTATGTACAAAATTTTCTCATGAATACTGCCTTATAGGGTATACTTCTTAATTAAGGCACCAAAAGTATGCTTAACTAAAAGTGTGCCTTGAAAAGTTAAAAAAAAAAAAAAAATGTCTCAAACCCAATCCGCCCCCCCCCGCATAACTTTGGTTTTTTCCTTAAAAGTTGTATCTTGGATCAGCATACACTCTCCCAGCCCTATCTTGCAAAATTATTTTTTTATTTTATGCACGAGGCTAAAATTCAACCTAGAACCTCGGAGATCATCTGGGTAAGTAAAACTTAAAGAACACAACATGTAGGGGCAAAATTTAAAGACCACCCCAAAATATGGCAATCCGTGCAAAAAATTGTTAAACAATCAAGATTTAGAGAAACCCATTTAGTGTTCTTCATAAGCCTTTCTCCAAATTCTTAGCAATGGATTTTAATTTTCTCCCCAAATCAACTCAAAGAATTAGTGCTTAAATAACTCCACCAAGCAACAAGTAGCAACTCCAAACAAAGAACTTCCAATCCGATTTTTCTTTAACAAGATTAGATTTTTTTCATCCTTATTTTTTTCCCGAGATTTTTTCTTTTCTTTCTTCGATTTTTCATTTTTTTTCTTCGTATTTTCGTTTATGGTGGAAAGTTGTTCTTTAACAAGTTGTTCGGAATCATATGTGGATTTTTCTTGATTGAGATTTTCGTTTATAATGGATATTTATTTTGATAACAAAAAATGGGGATGGATATTAAATAGGGTGAATGAGGTACGAAGTAGCCTAAAAATGGAGGGAGTTCAAATTTTATCTACTTGGCATCATATGTGGCGGCTTAGTTGGCGTCCAAAACGAGTCGGATGCGTATTTTAAAGGCCGTCACGCGCCGGGCGGTGTCGTGGCCGCTCACCACACGCCCGGCGGCCATTTGCTGTATCGAAAGAATTTGTCAGGGGGTAATAGGACCCCCGCAAAGGTTCGGTGTGTAGTTGGCATTTTGGTCAAACGTTGGGGGGTATTTTGACTATTATCTCCTCCCAAGAGTGGAAACGAGTGGCTTGATGATTCAAACAACGACTCCACGTTAATAAGCACCCTTGAATTGGTTGTTTTGCTAGAAGAATCAAATTTTTCTATGGCTAATTCTTGGACTTGGTTTGCCTTTCTTCTTGGCCGAGCCTCCTCCCTTTCTCCCTTCTCCTTGTTTTCTTGATTTTTCTAGAAAATGAATGAAGGGCAAGATGACTCAGTCATCTTTTAATTGTCCATATAAAATAAAATCATGTGGGCCACGGCCCATGACTACTATAGTAGACCACTTTGGCCCTTAATTTTCATGATTTACAAGTTTCTTTAATTCATTTTTGACGTCCCAAATATTTCCTTAATGCTTTCATGCCAACAATGTCATACCACTTTTATTTAGAACAAAGTCATGATTAAAAAAATCACGACTTCTTGTCACTAATAGTCTTGTATCCTAACTTGACATAATTCATTCGTTGTCCTCGTTGCTCAAAATGCGGATATAACGAGTAAAATATGTTAAGACTTCAATTTACTCCGGATTATGCGATGGAGGTCGTGCGGTGAGGTGGACGCGTCTATACTAGTATTAAGGTGTATCGTGTTAATAGGAGTTCCAAGTTCTGCTGTGTTGGGGTGAGAGAAATTTGGATAAGGTGACCCCACAGGGAAGTTTACAAAAAATCCTATAAAGTCACCTGTGAGAGAGCTAAATGGGAAGCTAGAGTAGTCTAAGGGGAGAACTAGAATATATAGAGTGGGCGGAAACCTTAAGAGGTCGCGCAGTCGAGGCGAACTAAATCGGTGAAGAAGAAAGAAGGTGCGTTACGGTACTGTGAGAATTAAAGGTGAGTTTGAATAGCTTTGGGAATGTTTTTTAAGCAAGATAGTAGTAATTATGTTTATATACGTATGCATATGATATCCCGTATATGGCTATATCAGCGGATATATGTATTAAAACAGTCAACGCAATATATGGAAGGCATAAATCGGACAGTAGTCACGCGGCTCAAGTGAAAAGAAAATGAATGGAACAAATGTTACAGAAAGTTCGATGCTATTTTCGCTACAAAGTTAAGCTCTGAAAGTACTAACACATATACTTGGAAAGAAAGAAAGAAAGTGCGCTTTCATTAATGTCACGACCCAACCCCCAGAAAGGCTGACTAGTGCCCGAGCTCGGGCACCCAAACACATTCATTAATCCGATTCACAAACAGACATAGCTTACGCGTATACAAATGTCAGGTATTTCTCAGATTATCTCAGTGTCTCAAACACATCTCGAAACACAAACATATATATATCAAAAGCAAGGGTTATCCGGCGCGTCGCCCCAAAACATATACAAATGCAAGCCGACGAGGCAGCGGCACGGCGCGAATGATCACCCCGAACATATAACATACAAACACACATCGCATGTGATAAAGCCTAACCTACATATACGTCTACGGACCTCTAAATAGAATAACAGACCATATATGACGGATAGGCCCCGCCGTACCCCCTCAACAAACAAATACATATGCCATGAATGAATATGTACCAAAAGGTGGAGCTCTAACAAGAACAAGAACACTCCAAAGAACAGCCCGATGGGAATCCTAAACCGGCGGATCACCAAAATCAGACTGCTGCATGAAACCACAAGAAAAGAAATTGATATTTAAATATGTCTTGGCATGTAAAGCACAATATCATAAACGAACAAACAGAAAAAAAAAAGAGGCAAAAAGTAGCACAATAACCAGAAAATCATAACACTTTCCCTTTGAAACATAAATCATACGTATCCATTTCATATTCAAAATCATGGACCGGTAAAAACGTGTAAAATCATCTCGTATATATGTATAAATATAAACGCGTGCCCCGGCCCTCAGCCGAGGGCGCGTAGGTAAACCATCGATACATATACATATAAACGTGCACCCGGCTACCTTTAATGAGTGACGCGGTAAGTAAATCATCATATCACATACATATAACGTTGCCCTACAGTGAGGACGCGGTGAATGGTCATCATATGCCATTACCACCTCCCCATATCATCATATCATTATCATAACATATAACACGCCCCGCCCTCTGGTGGGCGCGGTGAATCATAATTGTAGAATCGTGCAATATATGCCACAGCCCGGACGCGAAAGAGATCATGGCACTCACACGAGCAAGAGAGTGAGAAACCATATACACAAATCATCATCCTGACTCAACAACATAATCGGACGAAAACATCATTTTAAAGCTAAATAACAGTCAAGTCAAGTTCCTTCCGAAAATCATTCGAGAACATATCAAGTATCACTTTAGAAATTGTGGGTACGTGTCAAGATCATATGACATAACTTCAGGAATCAAAAACATAGTGGTCATACAGACTCAAATAGAATAGTCGAAGCGAACTATTATTTCAATGCCAAGGCAATAGTCAACCAAATTTTCTGGCTAACACCACTGAACATATCAACCAACTTTAAACCATAGTTATGATCAAAATCATATGCGTGAGATCATTATCATAGACTCCAAAAGGTAAGAACTGATCATACTTAAAATGGGATCATACTCATCATATTCTTTCAAAAGTCGTTAAGTACACATAAGAAAGTCCCGCGGGACCCACGAACGGGTGTCGACCGAAAGCCTGCCCGCATAGAAAACATAATCATCATACATCATGGAATCATTTTTGAGCATATCGGGCGATCAAGCTTAAATACTGCTCATGGAAAGTTACGGACTTTCGTAGTTTTAATCATTTAGGAACAAAACTTTAAAAAACAAAACTTTTATGCAACTTTTGAAACTTATTCATACAAAAAACTCAAGTATACCCGATTTTAACGTTCGGATAGTTTGGGATAATTGCAACAAGTTAAGGACAAGACTATGTTTTGACTACGTTTAGTATATGTTGATTTATGAAAATTTTGGATGTGGAAATATTGGAAAAGACGAGGAAAAATTGGAATTTCAAAAAAAATAGTTTTCATGAAAATTTCCAAAAGTGTGGATTAAATGATTGGAAACAAAAAAAAAAAAAGGAAAAAGAAAAGAAAGCCACCCAAGGTGGCCGGCCATAGTGGACCCCACTTAGGGGGGAAGCTTGACAAATATATTTGTCAGTGATCATGAAAATTCAAGA
>NW_026722914.1:0-7275 GCF_029784015.1 Lycium ferocissimum | reverse complement strand
CGTCGATCACTTACTTCTCTATCGAGTTTGTAATGGCTGATTATGCCCCTAATTTCCATAAGCTATTTCATATGGTTGGATGCGTATTTATGAGTCCTAATGTCCTATTTGATACATTTTCGACGACACTCGGAAGAAACTTGATTTGACTATCGACTTGGTTTTTAATGATGGTTCACTTTGATTATTCTATCGAGTCTTTGAAAATGTTTTAAAAGCGCATATAGTTGCTCACAACTGCGCGTGCATATGGTTGTTACCTCTTTCACGGAGTCGCGAGCCGGTTATGTATCGTGCGCACTATGTTATTTTCCGGTGTGATCTTGTGTTACGGTTCAAGGAGCTCCTCGCTAGAGGGCCGGGTTCCGTTTATTTGGTGTTATGTTGTTATGGCGTTGGAGTGTGCTATGATGTGTTATGGGGATATATCGGGTTACGGAGATACGAAACCTTCTGGTGTGATGCTGTGTTATGGCGCCAACGACGGGCGGGCGACCATATTTGTTATAGCCCGTATTTCGTACGTTCGGATATTGTGAGGCAATGGTGAAAAGTTAAGGACAAGACTATGTTCTAAAACAATTTTAATGAACGAGTTGGTTATGAATGATATTTATGAATATTATTGGACGGAAATATTAAGAAAGGCTAGGGGCAAGAAGAGAAATTCGCAAAATGGGCGAAAGTGAAAATAATGGAAGGTCGGGGATAAAATGGTAATATTGAGAAAAGTCGAGGGAGCCATGGGAGATTTCACTGGGGTTTCATGAAAAATTCCAAGAAGGCCATATTGGCCATGTGAGGAAAAAGAATAAAGGGGGATGACTAGAATAAGTCATCTTTTAAAAAAAAAAAAAAGAAGAAAAGAAAATTCTAGAAAATAAGGAAAAAGGAAGAAAAATCTAGAGAGGGGCATGTGCCCCTCACATGCTTGGTAATATATATATATACGTGTGTGTTCATCTCTTAATTGAAGGGAGTGGAAGAGAAAGAGAAAGCAAACAACAAAAAAAAAAAAAAGAGAAAGGAGGGGTGTTCGGCCATGGTGGCCGAACAAGGACCAAGGGAAAGATGCTCAAGAAAATATTTTTCTTCTAGTTTTCACACCAATTGGAAGGTCCTCTACAACATGGAAGAGTCGTTGGAACAAGAAAATCATTCATGTGCACAAGTTCATGATCTTAAGCTAAGTGGAAAGTTGAAGAGAAAAAGGTAAGAACCAATTTTCTTTTAAGTGTTATGAATGTTTGGTGTATGTGTAGGTTGAAGAAATAGATGAAACATATGAAAATATGTATTGCATGTTGGCCGAATACATATGTTATGTTGAGGTAAAGTGATGAATTAATATTATTTAGTA
This sequence comes from Lycium ferocissimum, assembly GCF_029784015.1. Lineage (NCBI taxonomy): Eukaryota > Viridiplantae > Streptophyta > Magnoliopsida > Solanales > Solanaceae > Lycium > Lycium ferocissimum. The sequence goes on along the minus strand of NW_026722914.1, from coordinate 5,915 downwards.
AGTTGATTGTTGAGTTATGGATGTTGGTTGTAGCCGTGAATTGTGTTGCATGGAAAGAAATGAATAAATCTCATGAAATCTTATGTTGTTGGAATGTATAGAGATGGAGGGAAATGCATGAAAATGTGTAGGAGTTGTTGTAACCGAATAGTAGGCGATTTGGTAAGTTAAGGTAAATTGATGTAAATTGATATTTTAGTTGTTGTCGTTATGGATCATGTAATGTGGAATGAAGGTTGTGGTTAAAGCTAGCGTACATGAATGACAATGAGACGTATGGTTGTTGTTGAAATAGAAGGTTTCGGATGGAGAAGTATGTTGATTAAGTTGTTGGAAGATTATGTGAATTGAATTGAATTGAATTGGATATTGAAGTGTTGCTAGAATAATTGTTGGTATTGTTGATAGTTTGGCCGGGTTGAATTCCCGGATTGTTGTTGAATTAAATTGGCCAAGTTGAACTTGGTGGGATGGTATATTTACAGGGGAGATGCTGCCGAAATTTCGGCAGACAAAGTGTTATTTTAAAGAATCAACTCATAAATGCCCCTAACTAAGGTTTGGTAAACATGACCAATTTGTAGATTTTGGCGGATTTGCAACGCGAATTTGGAGAGGCTGAAGGAGTGGCAAGAGGTATGTAAGACTTCACTTTCCTTCTTTGGCATGTCCTAGATATAGTAGGCTTGAACACGGGCCTCGGGGACAATTCCTTTCCCGTAAATCCGAGATTGAAAATAACTACTATTCATTCGGTGAAATTGAATTAGAACTTGCGCGAAATGTTGGAAAAACTTCCTAAGCATCCTGAACCTATACAAATAGGACCCGAATACCCTAAGAACCTCACAAGTGACGTCATGAATTGTAATATACGTAAACTGATATGCCGCCTCATTAGACTCGAGGTGGGTCCACTATTTCCGAATTCTCTCTTACTGTCCCATTTGACCTATTTTCATTCTATAGCTAAGGAAACTTTTGGATATTATTTCCGACTACTAAATAAGAATTATTTTAACTAAACCCCTAACCCCAATGCATGATTTTTCCTCACTAAAAGTTTACAAGTGTTTTCCAAATACTCTTCTTCTCCAAAAACTAAGTTTTATAATATTGCAAGCCTTAATGATTCTATGATGACGGGTTCCAAGTCTATGATTCAGTCTTAGAGACGAGAACGTTAAACTATTTCTTGAATCCTCGCTCTACTCATGAATAGTGTTTTCCTTTAAATATTCTAAGTACACAAACGATACCCTATGATCCTATGTCATACTTTCTCATGATATTGCTCTCCACTAATAGTCTCGCCTTATATTAATCATCCCTTCAAGGTGAGATAAGCGCCCTAATTATTCTATAATACAATCGGAGGTCACCGACCTTACGTCACTCCGATAGGCACATGACTTTCCTTGGGCTCCCATGCATGCGATTTAATTGTTTTTATGATAATGTATATAATATTTGATATTGATGAATGTTTATGATACATAATATTGTTGTATATGTGTGGGGAATGGGGAGGGCAAGCTGTGTCCACCCTGATTCGGCTAATCATCCCGGACGCGGGGATGCCGGACGCGGGATTTATGGGAGAGCCGTACGCGCGGCGTACGGTTTCGTGATATATATATAATATACTATGATATATTTGGGACAACGTCGGGGAGGGGGGTGGGAGAGCCGATGAATTCGGCGTCTGTATCTGCAAGCAAAAAGCACCGTTTTCCGAAAAGTAACTGTTTTCTATGTACAAAACTAAGAAATACCGTGTTCAAAAAAAAAAGGAAGCTAGGCATGCATGGCATCCGCCCTCAGCGGCACGCACGTGTACCGGTTCTGTCAACCTGTGGTATGCTTTATATTTCTATGCAGTTACCGTCCATGTGTACAGGTTATCCACTGATCTCACCACAGATTTCATAATCCCGTGATATTGTTGTTCATACTTATGTTCCTATTCGTATTATTATTCATGTCTTACATACTCGGTATTGCTCGTGCGGCCCCTCTTCTTCGGGGGGCCGCGTTCATGCCGCGGTATACCCGGACGGATAGAAGCCGGGATAGAGGATGTTCCGGCGAAGTTGGCAAGCTCCATTTGGCACCGGAGTGTAGTGAGTCATAGCACACGTGCCGAGATTTCGATGGTAGTTAGAGACTTTGCGAACGCAGTCATGGGTCTCGGAATCGATTGTATTATGTCACGAGTTATATCTTTGTTACGTGTTTTATTTGGCTTAAAAGCAACAAAAGAATATTTGATCATCCGTTTATGTTTACTTGTCTAAAGGGTTTTTCAAAAAAAAATTTTACGTAGTAAGGATCAGCGGGTTCGCTCGGCTCCGGTCACGGGGTCGGGTGCCCATCACACCCTGATCAAGATCGGGGTGTGACAATATTCTAAGAGCCCCATGCATGATTTATGTTTTTATGAGTAAGCATTTTTATATTCTGGACATTGCATTTGCTTTACGTACTACGGTTTTGATTATGATCCTGTTTACTATATTTCATGCTTTGCATACTCGGTACATATTCCGTACCGACCCCTTTCTTCGGGGTCGCGTTTCATGCCGCGCGGTGCACGATACTTATTTGGGTGATCCACCGCCTTAGGACTCTGTTCGGCTGTCTTGGAGCGCTCCCTTGTTCTGGGAGCCTATACTTTGATGCAGATTCTCGTTATTGTATATGTGCATATGTTATTCACGGGCACGGCGGGGCCCGTCCCGTCATATGATTTTGTTATTACTCTTAGAGGTGTGTAGACATACATGTGTGGGTATGGGTAGTCACCGTTCGACCATGTCCGTGTGATTTGTGTTTTGGACGTCCCCACGTATTTTGATAGCCTTGGGTTTATATGTGATATCATTTGTCAGCGCGATATGTATATATGTATTTGTGACATATTTTGGGGGGGGCGACGGTTCACTTCTTTGTATGTATAAGATCTGATTATGCCGACTATGGTCTGATGACCGACTTTTGCATATATCTGAACGTCCGTACGGCGATTATGGTTAATCGGTCCGTATGGGTGCCCAGCTCGGGCACTAGTCACGGCCTACGGAATTGGGTCGTGATAGATGGAACTATAACAATTCATACATAATATAATCATACCCATAGACCTAGGGTTATCATGAGCATGGTATAGAAACCCTAGTTTTCATAGAGAATCATAATTTATGGATTATGAGGCGTGGGGAAGAACAATGATGTTCCCACACGTAGATAGTAACTCTACATACCTTAATCGCTCCAAAACTTGAATTAAAAACTTGAACTTTGAAGAAGAACTCCAAAAGCTAGAATCTTGATCTTTATGTGGGTTTTCTTGAAAACCCTAGGTTAGGAATGATGAATTCTTGATTATCAATCATGGGTACATGTTAGAATTAACTTGGAATGACTTAGAATGGCTTACCTTAGAGTATCTTGAGTTTGGGAGAGAAGAATTTCGTCCTGAGGGTTTGGGAGAATGAAAAATAGGAACAAAATAAGACCATACACATTTTAAATGAGTTTTCTGCCAAAAATGGGCAATGTACATCCTAGGATGTACGGCCCGTACTTGAAAGTACGTCCAACACTCCTTGGGCGTAAATTGGGTTAAATTTCCAGTGAAAATTCAGCTCTGCCACCCTTCAGTAAAATGGCCATAACTCTTTGTATGAATGTCCGTTTGACCTCCATAAGTTACCGTTGGAAAGGTATTTCAAAGATCTAAAACTTTTCTAGAAGGAAGGTTTCACCGATTCCTAACGCAACTTCTCGAAAACTGGCCATGAATGAAGATTCAGCTCTGCCACCTTCAGTAAAATGGCCATAACTCTTTGTACGGATGTCCGGTTGACCTCCATAATAAACCGTTGGAAAGGTATTTCAAATATCTACAACTTTAAATAAGGAAGTTTTCATAAATTCCTAACGCAAGTACCCAAAAACAGGCCATAAGTACAGACTGTCCTAGACTTAGATGAATTTAGAAGGCCTTAAGAACTTCACTTTTTGGTTTGACTTCAAAACGACTGTTTATCACCCGAGTTCATACCAAATAGATTCGTATATCTAAAATATCACATTTATACTAGATTTATACATTCATACCTAATTCGGATTTACGGGATGTTACATGTTTCCAGTCATCTGCTAAAGACCTGGTTCTTCAAATGTTTGCATCACATTACTTCAATCTTGTAGACATGGTTCTTGTGTAGTTAATCATTCTTGTATATTATTTGTCAATCATCAAAACTTAAATCTAGCTCACTTTAACAAATTCCTCTTTTTGAAGATGACAAACCCCTAGCAGCTTCATAATATGTCATGTGCATCAAGTGCAGTTTTCCCCTAAGAACCATCTTCCGTGTTGACCAGCATCTTTGACTTAGTAAGTTGCGACCTCACTTAAATCTATGTAGGGACTCAACTTCCACTCATTGCAATCCTATAGATAGCTTGGTGTAAGAACCTAATCGGATCAATATATTTCCTACAAACATCATAAGTAAACGCACAAGGATCAGGTTTTTTTCTTAGTAAATATTTGATTTTTTTTCAGTGCACATCACATCCTTTCTTTTTCCCCTTTTGGCATCGTGGAAAACAACATTATTAGTCAAATTAAGGGTAAGAGTTAGGCAATATCAAATGCATGGCCACTAGGACTACACTAACATGAACATAATGCAAGTACATTAATGAAAATCCATGTAATTAGACATCTTGAGGAATTATCAAAACCTTAATGAAGGAATTAATTTCATGCGCCGATTATGCTACTATATCCCATATCAATAATCAGTTATAAAGACCTACTACTACTGTCAAAACAAACCAAGAGTAGGTCTGGTTCACCATGGGTGATAGCACATATTTTTTGTGCTGATCTGAGTATTGTTCACCCCTTTTAAGAACTTTATGGATCTTCCTTTAAATGAACAATCCCACGAGATTTGAATTTTTATATACTGGAGTGATGCTTTCATAATATAGAATGGGGATTGGTTTAGAACGTAGCAGTAAAGAAAAGTCTGAGACCTTAACTGATGAAAGGTGATGCGTACCTGAGTTTTAGAAGAATCAAGATCTTTAACTGGCTTCCTCAATGTGATTAAGTTTTATTCAAGAGTAGGCATAACATGATGATACCTCACCTAAGCTCACTTGGTCATGCCATGGGTGCATACCTATTAGAGTATAAACCTGAGTTAGATATTTTTCTCCACTTAATCTACTAATTACCATGATTAATCATACCCAATCTTTGAGAGAATAAAAAGGTTCTAAGTCCATCTTGCCCCTCTGTCTTGCAAAACTCCATAGAGATATGTCCTTTCTCCTCATTTTCTCATAACGAGGTGGTGTCTAACATCAATATATTTTGTCCTCTTATGATCTCCTTCAAGCCATAAAATTCATCAAATATCATATGAACACTTTCTTCATCACATGATGTCCTTTTGTTGTATACTGATGTGCCGAGCATTTATGGCATATTCGAGGCCTGTTTACGAGAAGTTTTACATGTTTTTAAGCAAGTCGGTGTCTATTTAATATGTTTTTAGTGTATTTCAGGTAACGAACGATTCGGACCGAAACGGTTGGAAGTGCGAGCCGTCGTAAATTCGGTTTACGGACCGTATTCTCAAATACGAGCCGTATTCCATGGCCGTATTAAAGCATAAGGAAAACGAGAATGTCGGGGGGTGAGACATGGTGATTTACGAACAACTTTTACGGACCGTATTCCACTTTACGGTCCGTATTCCAAGGCGTATTTAACCATGTGGGCATCAAGCGAGAAAGTCGGAGTTTTGGAAGTTGAAAGACGACACAGCCGAGTTTACGGACCGTAAACCAATTTACGGTCCGTATTTCAAAGAACAAAGTTGATCAAA
>NW_026722913.1:0-6842 GCF_029784015.1 Lycium ferocissimum | reverse complement strand
CAATCCAACAAGTATTTACATCAATAACAAGATACCATGTAGCAACAACCAGTCACAAACATTTCACGATGGGCGACAAGCCCAAATACTATTATCAAACACACTTCTCAAATTTTTCTTTCCTTCAAAATACATATCAATTACAACAAAAAAATATACTTAAGTTACTCTAGCAATTTCCAGCCACAACACAACCCAAAAATATACCTCAAATCAGCCCACACAATAACAACAATAACTTATCCGATTTCTCGCAATTAATTCCGTATTTCTCATATCACAATTTAACTATGACCTGGATGAATTTTAATATATCAAGAATAGGAGAATTCTTACCTTATATGCCAAGAACTACACTTCTTCCATCTTACTTTACTTTGAAGAAAGCCCAGATTCGACAAAGACGACAAACGGAACAACGCGATCGAAGTACCGGGCAAAACTCATATGTTGCTTGCGAGGAAAAATACACGTTACTTCCCTTGAAAACAACTTGTGTAACTGCTAACATAGAAGGGAAATGTTGCTGATATATTTACTAACTGTTGTTGTACCTAATAACATAATGGTTGGACAATTATATATATCATGAATGAGAGAATGATATGATTCAGAAATAGCTCTTATTTTTGCCTCTTTAAAATGTGGGGTGCAAGTAATAATCACTTATCAATACTCCTTCTTATGATGCCACCTATTTTTACATGACCCTTATTCATCACTTGCAACTCATTCCACATGGCAGCCCACTAAAATAGTTATCCACAATTGCTTAATTAATTCATTAATCTCCCACCAAAATCCAACATTGCTCCAGTTATTCACATAATTAATTTCTTGATCTAAATTCACTTAAACATTGTTCACCTTTAAAATAATCCATATACCCATTATCATACTCATGTGACATAGCACTAGTCCATAGTCATATAATCTCATAGTCTCGTATATGAGATTCGAGTTTTCGTCAGATATATATGTGAGCTTATATATGTTTAACTTATGGTTATAAGGGTTTAAGTGCATATAGTAAGCTATGGAAGGATTGAAGGGCAAGTGGATTAAGGAAATTAAATTTGCTGGAACTTGAAAGAGAATATGAGGGGCAATTTTGCCCCAACTTGGAGAAAAAAATATCTCCTAGTATATGAGGAGTTTTAAGGTGTTTCAAAAGCCTAAAATGAATTTCGTCAAGTCTAGTTTCCAACCCAATAAATCACTCGTCGATAGGACATCGGAGTAGAGAATTATGGACGTTACAAGTTCGACTGACAAAGCAAAACGCGTTGAAGGTTGTCACAAGACATCAACAAGATCAACTTACTACAAGAATCGCTACAAAGATCCGACCCGAATTTGACCCAAAGATTTATGACCAAATCTGATCCAAAAACCTCATTTTTCAAAGAAAGAATCCTCCAAATATTTCCCAAACCTTCTAGAAAATTCTCCCCAACTTCTATCCACTAGATTTCAACGCGAATTAAGTATAATCTTCGGATTTATGGTTGACAAATACATATTGCTGCATTATACTATCGTATTACGGTGAAACTTGGCTTGGATTCAAGGTGATAATTGAAGATATTACAATTCTAGCGGGTGAAAGGTATGAATTTTTCCTTATTAGTATTGATTTAAGCTTATCATCCCATGAAAAGTTACTAAATGAGCGTATAAGGAATTTATGGGTCGAAATATTGGATAAAACATCGTGTGGGATATTTATGGAATATTTTGGTGTTGATAATATTCTTGTTGATGTTGGTATTGTTGTTGGTTGCTGAATTGAGATTTTGGGCCAGGCATATAAACAGAGGAGATGCTGCCAAAATTTCGGCAGACTCTAGAAAGATTTATTTGGGGGCTTAGGATAAGTATATGACAACCGACCTAATAATAGAATGAATGGCTTTATATGTAGATTTCAAGACAGGAGGTAGGTTGGAAAGTCAAGAAGCGAGCTTCTAGGTATGTTAAGGCCAACCTTTCCTTCTTTTTGGCATGATCTATGCTAAGTGCGAAGCGTAATGATATTCATAATGAATCCATTCCTAGATGTAGGATGTCCCGAGTTACTTGACTTTTAAGCCCCGGGGCATTCTTAAGTCAGGACATTTCATAGTGTTGTCTAATTCCCCGAGGGGACATTCATAAGGTCTTTCTCTTACCTATGCATTTACATTTAATTTTTGAGTCTCTTAAGGAGACAATGAAAAGGGGAAGAAGTTCCCATTTTTTTAAGAAAAGGAAATTAAGTTCCCGTTTTAAAATAAAAGGTTCGAAGGGAAGTCTTTTGATGTTTTCAAAGATTTTTCTATGCATTTTCATATTTACATACATGCACCACATGATTTCATGGGGAAGGGAAAAGGGCTAAGGCGTTATATACGCAAATACTCCGATCACCTGTATACGATGATTATTATGCCCGAAGCGCGTCATCATTATTAAGCCTAAGCCACGCCGCGTATCATTATTAAGCCGAAGCGTGCTGCCCGAAGGGGCCATGATTATTGCCGGAAGCGGCCGCCCAAGGGGCTATCATTATTAAGTCGAAGCGCCGCCCGAAGGGGCCATTATGCTATTATGCTCCGGGCGGTCGCGGAAAGGTGGCGAAGTCATGCATTATATATATATATATATATATATATATGTACTATACATACATATATACATACTCATGCTGCATCAAGAGTTCATATGCACATACATGTTTATCGAGTTGGTTACTAGGTACAAATTGGAGTCCGTTACTCTTTATCATCCGAGTCGAGATATTTTTTTCGTTTCCCGCCTTTACATACTGCACATATGTTCAGACCGACGTCCCTTTTCGTCGGGGCGCTGCGTTTCATGCCACGCAGTATACACGATGAGTAGAAGACATTTAGCTATAGGATGTTCCTAGGCTATCGCCGATTGGTGAGCTCCATCTCAAATCGAGTGTTGCTTTGTCAGTACTTATGTCATGTATTTTCAGAGCATGTTAGAGACTTTGCATCGTGTCCTCGTGGATGGTTTAGTCGAGATATCGACATGAAAGTGATGCCATGAGTCATTTGTGTACTTTAAAAAGAGTATGTATTTTAGGTAGTTAGATTTCTTTTGGAAAAGTTTTATGTTCTTAAAGTTTTTGATATACGTGCTCTTGATGTAGCGAATGTCCTGAGGGTTCACTCGACTGACAGTAGCTCACAGGCCGTCCTCTCATACACATAAAATATTATTTGCAATCATCGTCGCCACACTTTTCCGTCTTAAATCATTTCGAGACTTCATCCTTTTTATACACCGAGCTCTTGATTTTCACGACTGAATGTGACCAAATCTTCTGAGCTCTAGTAAGTTTGCTCATGCAGGATGGTTCAATTTTCTATTCCAAAAATACGGGATATTATAGCTTGGACCGTATTTCATTCGAATAAATTTCGAACCTTGACGAAACTTATTTTTTCGATTTGTTTAACTTCTAACTTATGACACATCCATAAATCACCTAACCACCTATAAGCTTGGGTGATAACCCTGCTTCCATTACTAGTGTCATTTAACTCGACGCTTTCCAACGCATGAAAACACTGGATGTAACATCCTTCCCCTTTAGAACATTCATCCTCGAATGTTAAACTAGTCCCGTATAATTATACTAGTTATGTGATCTTATGACGAATCAATTACTCTTTCTATCACGCCGTGCCTTTTCTTGCCTAACTTCATACCATTCTCCAATTTACATCGCTATTATCAATTTCCAAAGAAAGCGGTCATAATTTAGCTACTGCCGTAATTGGCTGCAACTTACTATATCTATCTACGCTTCAAACTTAGGTCGAGTTTTTCTTGTTTTGGAGCCATCTTTCCAATAACACTGTAGAATAGGAGCTGTTTTTCCCTTGGGTAGGTTTACCACTCTTTATTTAGGTCGCATAGTCCGCAGTGTGCATCCTGTAGTCATCATTTTAATCCTTTGACATGCACTATCTATAACATTCCTTTTGAATAGTTAAAACGAGTTTCCTTTTTAGTAATGACTCTCGGTTGCACACCCTTTGATTCCTGAATATCCTTTTAAGAGATATAAGTGAGTCACTTTCCCGATATGATCCTCCTCGATACTGACTCGTCGATCCTTTTTCTTGCTCAATAATGGTATTAAGTCTCACATGGTTTGTATATCTCTCCCACTTCCTTTCTTCATACGATCATGATAATGGTATTGATTCACATCCGAGAGTCTAGATAAATTCAATCCGAGATGTCCCGTCATAGTCCCTCGTCGACTCATTAAAGGCTTCATAATTTTTGAGAATTCCATAACCCTATGGTAAACTGTTGGAAATTTGCTATAACCACAATGATACAAAAATGAAAGTTCCAAGGCGTAATATTCTTCTGGTAAAATCCCCTTTATTCAATGATCCTATTGAATTCGTAAGTAATCTAACACACCCCATGGCTATCATAGGAAGCATATAACATATGCTTATATCATATTTAGAGTAATTGTCCTATTTGTCGGTAATGATAATTCCAACTCAACATTTCGACTCAATTTACCATGTATTTTCCCTCAACTGACCCAGAGTCTCACAAACACACTATTCTTGCTTACCTCTTACTCCTTTTTTTAAGTACCCAATTGGTTTTATTCTTGACATGTAAATACTTGCAAGTTACATAACCGTTCTTGTGTGATTCGTGTATGAACATCTAATCTTATTCGTAAACTTCCCTTCCTTTGGTTCGTTCTACTTTATGTACCTCATCCATACAAAAACTCTTTTGTCTATCTGTTGTAAATTATGTCGTCATACTCTTTTATTTGCTTTATTACCCCTAGATTATTACATCTTACATTCTACTATAGAAAACTTTATGTCCCTTCTTATTTGTCGCTTATAGATCGCAATATCATTAACAAACGACTCTGCTGTCAATTCCTTTGCCTCTATTCAATTATAGCATCGCTATCCTTTACAATATTCCTTTAGTTATTTTCTCTCAATGTCATGTTGTTCAAGGCCTTCATGAATGATTTTCAGTACAGTCTCAGATACCCGCTCGATTCTTGTTCATTTATTTACTAGCTATTAGAATCATTTCTGCATAACTATCACTTTTTGTTTTAGAGCCTATATCTGTCGCATCTTAGGATTCATCGTTTCAATCCCTACACATGTATTTTCCTCACTTGTTTCCCCCCTTTAAGGGTCTTAATTATACCATTCTCAACCAAGTACTTCACTTCCAATCTTGAATTCATGTATCCCTTTCTCAACCCTTATTATACCGCATCATATTCATGCCATTTCCCATAACTTATATTTACGCAGAATTCATGTGCGAAGTCTTAACATACTCATCTTATAGTTTTGTGATCACGTAATACAACTAACATTGCAATCCAAACAAGTGATGTATTTTACTTAGCTCAACCGTTGGGCGAGTCAATGTCTACATTTGCTCCAATGAACAACTTCTACCCCATAGGGATACTTGAAATAGTAGTATGTCTAGCTATCCGTACAATCCATGTAATGTCACTTATCCCATTCTTCGATATTCAGAGTTCACTTATAGCGTCATTTTCCCCTTTTCTTCCCATCTCAAGTTATTACTTTCTTTCCCGTAATCGACTTATAGTAACCGTAAATGCATTTTCCCTTAAACTCGCCATCTTTGTTTTCAAGGATTGAAGTCTAATGCACAACTAATACCCCTTATGCCTAATACTATTTTACTCTTGTGTTGCACTCAACATTGATTTCAAAACCAATCATAATCATATCGTATTTGTTTAGATTTTCTTTACGCTTTATCGTCGAAAAAAAGCCTCATAACTCGGCCGCTTTTTCTTTCAAACTTATTCCTATATATATTTTTACTCATCCTTTCGGATAGGATATTCGTAGGAGATGCATCTTCCTTTTCTCATAATACGACTACTTCTTAAGCGCGCTTCGATATTTCTTTTTTCTTTCGTCCCTACTTATTCCTTTACATTCTTTCCTCCTCTTTTTCTTATTACCTCCCCGTTTTTTAATCAATTTTTTATTCCACTCACAAGGAACCCATTTAAATCCCGGACCTTTATCCTTTAGAATATATTACTTCTATAAAATCCATTTTTTTCCTTTCCCAAAATTATTCTTCATTTCCGGTCCCTTCCTTCCATCCCTTTTTATCCGATCCTTTTCCCAACAACGTTCTTTTTCGCCCTTCATCTTTGTAGTCTTGGTCTTTTTTTCATCCAAAAAAAATATCACCGTGATCTCGATTATACTTTGCCATATCACTTTTCTCATTTCTTTTTCAAGTTAATTTTTTTTTTCCTTTTTTTTCAAAATTTTCGTAAAAGGGGAAACCTCATGCGGGCTTTTTTCACGACCCCAACCCCCTGGGCCGGGGATAGTGCCCGGGGGGCACCCCCACTTTAAAATCCGAGTCACAAACGGGCGGCTCGTTTAAACCAAAAATCAAACGGCCAATTTTATCAAAACTTTCCTAAACAAATCTCAAACACAACCGAATATATATATCAAAGCCGACAAGGCCCTTTTAAAGGGAAATGGCCCAAAAATATACAATGCAACCCACGAACTGCCCGGCGAAGGGATCGCTCAAAATAAATAACATACAAACACAATCGAGAATAGGGGACAACCCACAAACTTTTTCCAGCATTCCCCCAAAAAGGACAAACAATCATAAGACCGGGGCGGGGGCCCCCCCTACCCCCGAAAGAATATATACAAATGCAACAAACGAATATATACCAAAAAAATGGCTCCGGAAAAAGGGGGCTCTCCAAAACGAAAGGGTGTCCTAAAAAAGGATCC
>NW_026722912.1:0-7001 GCF_029784015.1 Lycium ferocissimum | reverse complement strand
TATGGGTTGGGAATAAACCAAACCGGAGGAAATTAAATTTTCCCGAAATAAGAAAGAATGAGGTATAGTTTAATAGTATGTCCGTCGAAAGGTCGTGCCAACGGTAATGATAAGATTTGACTAAGCTACGAGTACGGCCGACATCGAGAAGGAAGTTAATTATTGAATTGAGGATTATTGCGAAGATAAGTAAAGCTTAGTGAGAAAGTGGCCAAGGTTTTTATGTGATCTATGTATCCAGAATGTAAAGACAAGTGGTAAACGGAAAGGCGAGCTATAGAATGAATAGGGAAGGCTTATTAAGTTCCGTAGGGAAAGTATGGAATAAGGGTTATATAACAACGAAAATGATCACGAGTGTAAGAAAAGAAAGGGTAACTGGAAGAAGGAAATAAGAAGAAAGCGAGATCGCAGTGTAGTAATAGATCATGACATATGTAGCCAAGGATATGAGTACTATAAGTTACGGGACTGTGAAAGATTCGGTTATGGAAGGGATGAGAGCAGAAATCCAAAAGCCGATAATCAAGTACTTATAAGTAACGGCAATCGAGGTGTGTTCCTCACCATTGAGAATCTGGAAGCTCAAGACGGGAATATAATTATATCTACAGGTAAAGAGTGAATATTGAGAAGTGAAAAGGGTTAAAATAGTAATGGTGAAGTCGGGAGACTAAGGTACCCTTCTAATCCGAAGGGAAACGCGTTGTGAGGACGATTCGAAATCTGTTAAGACTTCAACTTGCTCCAGATTATATAACAAAGGTCGTGCGGCGAGGTGGACGCAATTATACGAGCGTCAAAGCGTCGTATTTCATCAGGGTCCTAAAGTTAAGCGTGCTGGAGCGAGAGAAATTTTGGGATGGGTGGGCCCCCCCCCCCGTGTTTTTTTACGAAAGCTCTATAAATTCGTACACAAGAAGAAACGAGAAGGCAGTAGTAACCTAAGGAAAAATTAAAACCGCAGCGGGCGAGAAGCCTTAAGAGGTCGCGTAGAATGGGGAGGATTAGATCGGTAAAGAGAAAAAAATGCATCACAGCCCTAGGATTAAGGTGAGTTGGAATAGTGTTTGGAGATATCTTGTAAGCAAGCTAGTAGGTTATATGTGTACATAAGTATGCATAAGATACCTCGTACATGGCTAAATCAACGGACATGTGCATTAAGCGATCAATATGGCGGTATATGGAAGATATTAATTGGACAAGGTGACGGAGTTCAAGTGAGAAGAAAAATATAAATGGCACGAATGTCACAAGGCAAGTCGATGCTGTTTTCACCACGGGCTAAACTCGAAAAGTTCTAATATAATGATATTTGGAAAGGAAAGACAGTGAGTAAATGAACGGCAAGGGGATCAAAATGTCGGGATAAAAGTGTTATCGTTTAATTGAGATTGGAAATACGGACTTAGGCAAAGTAGAATCGAGCGATAGTATAAGTCGCATTCCCACGGGAAGCGAGGTAGAGAGATGCAAGTGTAAGGTGAAGACAATCGACACCATAGTATCTTGGATCCGAATGTTGGGTCTGCAGGTAAGGTTCCTTGCCGAGACAAGTTAGTAGGATCCGAAAGCTAGCCAGAGAGGTAAAAGATGGAATGGTAATTGAGATGGTACGAGAATTAATCGTGAAGCTCTTAAAATGATATGACCTTAGAAGCGGTGGATGCTCACGAGAGAAGGGAATACGACAAAGAGAATAATAGCGAGTAGCTACAGGGACATTGTGAAGGGCAACACGGCTATGTTGAATTAGAGGTTAAGATGTGGGCAATAGAGTTGTTCACTAATGATACTGCGGCCTACAAGTAGCAAGGGAGAAAGATAGAAAACTTCCGATAGTAGGAGGTGAGGAAAGGAAGGAAAAACTTAGCCGAGATATATTGTCCTGATTCCATGGTTTGTAAGGTAAGAATGTTGCGAAGCAAGGATGTGGTTTCTGTTAAGCTATGGTGACGGGGTAATAACAGGAAAGAGGTGATTGAGAAAATTTGAAAAGGAAATGAAGAAGAAATATAATTGGTAAATGAGATCGCATACTATCGCAATAAAGGAAACCCCTCTGAGATCCTTAAGATACATACGACTAGTTAAACCTTCGAGGACGAATGTTTTAAAAGGGGGAAGGATGTTATATCCCGCATTCGTACGTTGGAATATTTTTAAGTTGGTTGCGATTTATGGACAAGGCTATTTTCTCGACTTTGTTGTAAGGCGTAAGTAAAGCTTATGATTTTATTGGTACGGAATATTAAAGAATTTGAGGTTAAAAGAATTATGAAAAGTTAGATGTTTCATGAAAATTTGGGGCCAAAAGTGAAGTTTTGGAAACTTAAATTCATGAAAAAAAGTGACCATGTGGCCATGCACATGACTTGTGGGCCATATGCCACATGTATAAAGTATATATGTAGTATAAGATGACTTATTAAGTCATCTTCATCACTTTCATCTCTTGGAAATTTCAAGAAAGTTGGAGAGAAAATAAGAGGCCATTCGGCCATGTCCAACCGACCAAGACAAAGGAGAAGTTGATCAACACAAAATATTTTCTTCATGTGTTTCAACTCCTTAGAGGTGTAAAACAACATGGAGGGATTATTGGAGCAACAAACCAATTATTTTTGCAAACCACAAGCTCTAGCCGAGTGAAGAACCAAGTGAAGGTAAGGTTTAATCTCATTTTTCATGTGTTATGGATGGTTTGTACATGTTGTGGTACGTGGAAATGAATGACTCATGAAATTATGCATGTACGGGATATGTAGGTGTGTGTGTGTGTGTGTATATATAGGTGTGTGTTGTGTAAAATGAAGTAATTGTAGTTGGCATGTTTGTGTGTTGTTGTAATGTGTGGAAATGAATGAAACTTCCATAAAATATTGGAGTTGATGTTTAGTACGTCAGATGTTGGTTTGGTAGTGTGTGTTGTGTTGTGTGGAAGTGAAGAACTAATTTGTTTAACGTTTGGTTGATGTTGTTGTGTGGATTTATGATGAACAAAGTGAAGAACCAATGAATTAAGTTGAAGTCAAAGTCGTGTGTGGGCTGATTTTGGAAGCCAATGTGAATCAAATATAGTTTCATGGATTTATGGAAGATAATGTTGTCAATGTGTGAATTGTTGGTATGGTTGATGAAATTGAAAGGAAGAAATGTGTTGTTGATTATTTTCTTGAACTTAGAGGATTTCCGGTGAAGTAGTCTATTGTTGGATTGCTTTGAATATTAGGCGGATTGTTTGAAATGTTCCTGAATCTTGTTTAAATGATCTTGGATTAGTACTTGAACTTGCGAGCGTTGATGTTAGCTTGAAAGTATGTGGTAGAGTTGAACGTAATTGAACGTCATTTAATTATGTAGAAAGGAGTTATTAATGTTAGAATACATTAAAATCAATTATTGATGTCGTTTACATGGTTGTTGGTATTGTTGTTAAAGATTTAGCCGAGTTGGATGGGGTTGATGAACTTATGGTGAAATGTCATTCAAATTTACAGAAAAAGTAATGGCTTGGGAGTGAATTCTTCGATGCTTATGGCTAATGTTGGATGTCTAATAACGTTGTTGTAGATTTTGAGAAGCCGAGACGTAAGATTGGACTAGCTTAAGAAGCGGACGAGGTATGTGAAGCTCAACCCTTCTTTCTTTCGGCATGTCTTAGTTGAAAGTAGGTTATGGCACAAACCCCGAGGTAACTCTATTCTTTCGATCCGAGCATAACTATGATTTTTATTTGTCTCTTTATATTCGCATTCTTAATGTAGTCGAATTGTGGTTCTTATGTCTCTTGTATGACTAAATTTTAAAAGTTGCATAAAAGTTTTGTTTTCAAAAGAGTTTTGTTCCTAAACGATTCCGAAACAACGAACGTCCGTAACTTTCACCGAAGGGCTCGGATCGCTTCTGTTATAACCCGTACCTTGTACGTTTGGATATTTCGAAGTCGTCGTGGAAAGTAGGGCGAGACGATTTTCAAAAAATCGTTTTGATGTGCAAGTCGTTATAAAATCATTTATGACTATTATTGCATGGGAAATATTGAGAAAGGTTAAGGGTAAAAGGAGAAATTTGCAAAACGAGGTTATGAAAATAATGCGGAAGGCTAGTGGGCAAAATCGTAATATTGAGAAAAGTCGAGGGGCGAAAACGGGGAATTTCACAAAGGGTTCAAGAATATTCCAAAAGGGCCCTAATGTACGTGACTAAAAAAAAAAAAAAAAGAAAAAAAAAGAAAAAGAAAGAAAAGATGACATAAGTTAGTCATCTTTCTAGAAAATAAAGAAAAAGGAAAGAAAAATCTAGAGAGGGGCATGTGCCCCTCACATGCATGCAAAGATGATTATATATATAGAGAGAGTTCATACTCCTTAAGAAAGAAAGGGCAAGAAGATGAAGAGCAATGGAAAAGAGGGGTTCGACCAATTACAAAAATTTGGGCCATGGGAAGTTTTGTTCCAAAAATTTATTTCTTGTTGTATTCCTACTAATTCAAGGGTGCTCTTCAACATGGTATGATTTTTAAGAAGAGAATCACTCTTTGTTGCAAAATCATCACTTAGCCAAGTGAAGAGTTGTGAAGAAAGGTATGATTTTGTTCCTTTTTATGAGTTGTGAAGGTTTTGTTTATGTTGTGGTATGTAGAAATGGATAAAAATTCATGAGAGCATGGATATAGGGTGTGGCCGAATGCATGGATGCTTGCAAAGGCAATGGTTCCAATCGTTTATTTAGTATTTTGATTATTGTTAATGTTATGAATGATTTGTATGTGTTGTAGAGTGATGGAATGAATGGAATACATGAAGTTATGCGATGTTGTGTCATATATGACATGTTTAAGCCACGGTGTATATATAATGGGTGTAGAATGGTGAACAAATTGTATTTAGCATATTTGGGCGTTGTTGTAATATGTAGAAATGAATGAAACTCATTAAATGATTGGAGTTGATGTTGGTAAAGTGAAAGTTGAGTTTGGCGCGGCATGTGTTGTGTTGAATGGGTGAAGAACTAATGTCATTTGGTATGTTTGGGATGTTGTGTTATAGATTCTATGTTGAATAAATAGCTTAATGATTATAGTCAAGGTTTATTGTAGAAATCATGTGAATTGAATATAATGATTCTTGCATGCATGGAAGATAATGAGACTGTATGATTGTGGCGTATGAATTATGGAGTTGTTATAGTTTCATTAAAGTTGTTAGCCCTTAAAGGAAGCTATGTTGGTGGGAATTGTTAGAATGTACCTTGAGTTGGTTGTTGAGTTGTTGTGATATTATGATTGATAGTTTGGCCGGTTGAATTCCGATTGTGCTGGTGGATGTTGATTTGGGCCGAGCCATATTCTCGATGGTGCATTTACGGGGAGATGCTATGAAATTTCGGCGAGACAAGAACGAATCCAAGATTGGAATTTTTAAAGCCTCATGAATAGTAGCTGCAAACATGAACAAATTGCGGATTTTGCAAGTCAGACCTGGATTTGGAGTAGCACAAGCGAGCGAGAAAAGATGCAATAGTGCTTCCTTTTCTTCTTTGGCATGTCTTAGATGTTCTAGTTTGATTACGAGCCTCTCGAGCCACTTAAATCTAGAAATCCGAGATTGAATTTAGTTACTATTCATTCAATAGAATTGAACTAATTAGTTTACACTTTAGTGCAAGAAATGGTTAAGCGTCCGTAACCTTTGAAAACGAAAGCGGAATGTTTTGAAATCTTCAAGGATGACCCAAAAGGACATAATGACTACGTTTTTAGGTCCGTTATCGACTTGACTCGAGGTGGGACCACACCCTCACACTTAAGTGTATAGTACTATTTGCCTTAATTACGTCGTTAAACAATGGAAATTGTGGACTAATGATTCGAAGTTTGCTATAAGTATCAGTAACCCCAATAGGTATTCGAATGAGACTATTCTGATATAGACGTTCGATACGAGTAGGTTTGACATGAATATTCGTACAAGTAAGATTGTAAATGCTTTCGAAACAGAAATTCCGGATAAACGTATTCGGATATAAGTGCGTTAGCATGAGTATTTGACATAAGTATTTAGATGAACATTCTTTGTAAGTCTTAACGTTCGTCCTTAATACGACTCGATCGCTTGACAAGTCGAAGAGTGTTTTTGTATACCAAGTGCTCATAACTTTTCGATATTACTGAAGAATCCGAGACTTGTTCCCCCGAATCTTCGAATAATAGAAAGTGATTTGTCTACTAAGTCCGGTTCTATATGCATATGTTTACACTCTCTGTTCGTGCGCGACTCAATGTATCTTTCACTCCAGTCCGGACGTGACCATCGTTATGACCATGCGTACGTCACGACACGATTCCCGATTCACCGAGACCCGAGCGACATGTTCTCGCTGCACTCCTCTACATTATTCACCGAGTCCCTCGTGCTTGCGGCCTAGACACGTTGTGCGATGTGATTATGATGATATTATGGGGACGGTGGCCGTGATGGCACATGATTATATTCACCGAGACTGCGGCAGAGGGCGGAACATGTACATATGATGCTCGATATGCATGATTTTATCTACCGAGTCCCTTTTTAACAGTAGGACACCGTTACATCCGTATTTTGAACGACGAGACGATTCGGTTAACTATGAAAAGTTAGGATTAAGACCATTCCGGATACGAAGTCGAGACGTGTGACCTTCGATTTTGTCGCGTGACCTAAGTGTGTATGACGTTATTGGTATGGAAACATCAAAGAAACCGGACCAAAAGTGGAAATTGTGAGAGTTGACTATTATTGAAAAAAAGAAGGGAGGTAATATATGGCCATGTGGCCGGCCACCTTTGAGTGGGCCATGGCCACATGGTTGGCCATAAATTGTAATATAAGGAATGACTTAAGGGACCATTTCTTCATCTGTAGCACTTAGAGAAAAATTGAGAACCCAGGAGAAAAAAGGGCCCAACTTAAATTTGGGCCCTGGGTACTAAAAATCCCAAAACCAAGAACTAGCCT
>NW_026722911.1:0-7088 GCF_029784015.1 Lycium ferocissimum | reverse complement strand
TTGACGCTCCAAAGACACTTCCACGCTACTTAGAACCCAAAATAGTGGGTTTACATCAACAAAATAATTTTGGAAGGATTGGGTGAAAGTTGATTTTTTCAAGGTCACGAGAGCCTCACTTTCAACTCTTTGTTCTCTTATTTTTTTCTAAGCGTCAATTGTAAACGAAGACTGTCATCTTTTAGCAAGGGAAGACTTATTCAAGGTGCCTTGGCCCACACCTTACGTGTTGTTCCAATTAAAAATTGAACACAATTGTGTGGGCCATTTTCCAATATATCACACGGCCAAATGCATAAAAATGCATGATTCGTAAGTTCCATAAATTCCACCTTTGGTCCCAAATTTTCCTATGTTCCATACCAACAAATTCATACACAACTTATATCTCAAAATAAAATCGAAGGTCAAAAATCCCGACTTTGTATCCCGAAATAGTTTTGTCCTTAACTTATCATAATTAATCCGGATTGTTCCAATGTATAAAAATACGGGATATAAAACTTCTAATATTCCGCCAGTCCCTATTCTTATCATGAAATCCTCACGAAATACACCCTTTTCTTTCATCCTTGCGTCGAGTCCTCATCTTCCTTTATGATACTACAACTTGTTCTTATTTATACATAACCCCTGTACGTTCATCTTATTTCCTTTATGATCGAATTTCTGTACTCCTTAGCAAGACTCTTATCCCATGTTACCGATATTTTGCCACTTGGCCAGACTTGTTAGCTTATTATCCTTCCTCTTCTCCTTGATGGCTACACAACTTCCTTTGCCAATTCATTAGTCCACTTTTCTTACTTTTTCCCTTAGGGTGTTTCTTGACTTCCCTTGGTCATAAAGCGCTCTTCCCCACTTTCCATTCTACAGCATTGGCCCTGGAATTCGTAGAATATTCTATTAGAAATATGAATCCTTTCTATTCCAAGATCGCCATTTAGGAGGGGGGGGGGTCTTTTCCGCTTCCTAAATAAATGTATCAACATGGCTTCATATTTATCCTCTCGGATGTACCTTAAGAGTAAAAAATCCCTTGACACTTTTCATAAAATCTAATTATTCCCTCTCAGGTTATATCCATGTCCATCGTTATTACTTCAAACCTTTTTATCAAGATTTGTTTTGGAATCTTCGCATTCGTCTTTTATTCCATATTGCCATACTCTATCCTTCCTACTTGCTTACTTTAGAAATTTATCTGGATGGCTCTTCGCCTCTAACGTCGCCTTAACCCTGGAAACCTTACTTGACCCTTACTAGCAAGATACGTCCCTTGCTTACCTTTCTCCTCTTCTCATGACATCATAATCTTCTTACTCTTATATAAACATATTCTTCTTCTCCCCGATACTAGTACAGCATGATGATCCTACTTTAACATTCGGAGAAAATAATATCAACCTGCCCTGTAGCATTTGCTACCTTAACTTTAATACCCACTCAATCAGTACCTTTAACATATCGTAAGATTGATCATAAGGGCACGCATAATATTTAATGTGACCACTCATGAGTTATCATTTACATCACTTATTAATACCTCACTTACAAAATATCCCAATACTATTTAAGATTGTCCTGTTTCGTTTGTAATCGTATGTCCATTTCAAGTCCATTGTCTTATGCTATCAACGTCTACCTTTTCCCAACCTTACAAATTTATTAGAATTCCTCTTATCGCCGATGGTCACATAAATTCCTTTAACCAATTCATTAACGTATTTTCTTTTACTTTCATCCTCAAGGTCCTTCTTGATTTCCTTTGCTCTTGAAGTACTCTTTTCCCCTTTGCTATTTGATAATGTGTGCCTAGAAATCTGTAGAACATTCCACTATAGATACAAACCCGTCATCAACCCGTCCTGATCTTATGTATATATAAATTTCTAGAGTAAAACTTTCCCCTACTCGTTAACTTCCTTTTCCATATCAATATCTCCTCATCATCTCTTACTCGCCAATCTATAATTTGTAATAATGCATTTGAGTTCTTAATGTCAACTTTCCCTATATCTTCAATAAATCTCAATTCTCCGAAATCTTGAATGCAACTCATTCAAGTTCCTTTAATTACTAATCATTTTTTATTCCTTCCAAGGTTCTTCCCTTAAATAAAATTGAAATCATTCTAAAACTTCTCTGTGAAAGCATCTCATAACTGCTCATTCAATCATGACTAACAAAACATTCGATTGTCACATTTTTCCTTCATTCTTTCTCTATAGCATAGACATTCAAACAGTTTAATTTGTAAAAAAATTGGCAGAATTTCCCCTATACTTCTTACTGCCTCATTCCTGTACACAACCCGGAAAACACATCTAATGCCTCACAGGGAAATCACAAATACCTATAACATCTAGCTCAAGTTCGTATATTAAAGTCAATCAATATCAATAAGGCAGGAAACATACCTTTCAGAGTAACAACTTCAATTCTCATCAATTACCTCATAGCGACATAATCAACTGCTTATCCACAATTAAAACATTTAGTGTTAGAATCAGGGACATCAAATCCTATAATTTAGCTCTACGGCACGATCTAAGATGAGCATGAAGGGTCAATGGTTCCTAAATACCCTGCAGCCTCTTGTTTATCAAAGGTGGCACACTTCACACTGATAAACAAGACTCTACTGGACACGGCTCGTAGACACTCCCTAGGAAGAACTGCTCCGATACCACTTTTGTCACGACCCAACCAGAGGGCCATGATGGGCACCCGGAGCTAACACACCGAACACCTCTAAGCATCCATCTCATAATCATTTCTGGGTGGACCATAAAGATAGCTCATGGATATCATAATCTATAAATACATATATCGCAACATAACGACACATCTCTATATTATATTCAAAAACTATGCCCATCTTCACCAGCCGATAAGGCTACTAAAATATTATACAACAATATGAACTGGTAGGGCTATGAAATGTCTAACTATACACACATGTATACGATCCTCTACATAGAGTACATGTGGCCGTGACGGCTAATACAATAGACTCGCAACTCCGAAGCTGAGTGCTCCTGAGAATCCGCTGATGAAGTACGTATGGGTCAGATCCGTCTACCTGTTTACCTGCGGGCATGAACACAGTGTCCACAAAAAGGGACGTCAATACAAATAATGTACTGAATATGTAAGGCATCGATAACAACATAATAAGAAATATGGAACAAAACAGGAGATAAAGATAACCTGTACATCTGATTGCCTCTTAAGGAGGATACCATTCATGCTAACTTTAACTTTTTAAATGAACACTACAAATATATATATATGTAAACTGTCTGACCATATAGCTACGGTGTTATCTTGCCCGGCCATATAGGCACGGTGTTATCTTGTCCGGTCATGTAGGCGCGGTGTTATCACGCCCGACCATGTAGGCGCGGTGTTATCTTGCCCGGCCATGTAGGTGCAGTGTTACCTTACTCAGCCATATAGGCGCGGTGTTATCTTGCCCGGCCATGTAGGAGCGGTAAGATCCGTATCCAGCCCTTTTAGGACTCGGTGTATCCGTACCCGGCCCTTTCGGGACTCCGTGTCACACCTGACTACATATATACATATATAAGAGTACATAAATAAAAGCACATCATCATGACCATCATCATTATCACCATATCTTTTCATAGGGGATCAACTATCGTAAGATGAGATCAATAGTGTCATGAGAATATCAAGAACGATGAACTTGGATAGCATTGGAAATGGAATTAACATCATCGCTATATCTCACCTCGAACGAACAAGTATTATGAGGTGAGATCAACAACAATGGATAAAATCAAGGAAGTCATGAAATAAGCTCAATAATCTCATACTAGCATCAAATCCATAAGGTTTGGAATCTCTAGAATGGGATCATCATTATCATGTTCGTCATTGAAAGCATCTCACCTTTAGTATCATAAGAAGCTTTTAAGAATCATGAACTTCTAACTTATGGAAGTAAGAAGGTTATAGAAACATATATGGAATCATAACATAGGAATCATGTCGTTTGAAAGAAAGGGACTAGCCTTAACATACCTTTTCGGTCGCCTTAACTTTAACTACTTAACGCTCGTCCTTCCAAACGCGTAAATCTACATTAAAGAGAATTCATATTATTGTTAGGCTTATCGTCATATGCTAATCTAAAGCCTTCAAAATAAACACCTTTAGAATCTGCCAAAATTTGGGCAACATCTCCCCTATATCATCTACTCCCTCCAATCTTCAAAACAACTCCCAAAACACAATAAAATATCAACAATTCCATAATCAAAAGATTACATTCAAACTATACTCAATTCAATCCCAAAACTTCTTTTCATAATCAATCCATAAAAACAACTTCATACAACCCCTTATATACTCGTGTACAACAATTCCTTAACATCATTAATATCACTCATAACAAGATTATGCTCAAAACATACTAATAATTATAACTCAAGTTAATTCATAACTCAAAATATCATCAATTGCATATTTGAACTTTTCCTCCAATTTCCTTCTCAAATCTTAACATAATTACCAAACAAACTCATAATCATGAAACTAATAAGAAAGCTTACCTCAAAATTCAAGAACACTTCAATTCCATGGTTTCTTCACCTTAAAAATACTCACTCCAACATCTTCAATTAGAGAAGACAAGTGTAGACCTCATTTGGAAACCCTTAACCACTTTAATCTTCAGTTTGATCCTTGGTTTGGGCTTGGAAATATGTTGGAATATATTTGGAGAAGTTTCTAGGACTTCGTAGGACTTGAGGCTAGGTTAAAAATGAAATAAAAATGACCCAAAATTATCATATAGACTTGTAGGAATATATGTGCATGTTGTAGAAGTTGGAAGAAGGTTCTAGATGATTTGGGATAAGTTTAGAGAGATTTGGAGATTGGATGAATGTTGTGGGAGATTCTAGAGAGGTGTGGAGGTGAGAGATGGTGAGAAAATGAGATGAATTAGATGACTTAAGAGGTATATATAGTAGTCCAATTCGGTTCTGGGCTAATGGGCCGAAATTGTTGGGCCTTTTTAAGTGTTTTGTAGAATTTCCGCGTAGGTTCGCAGGCTTCTGATAGTCCGTTTTAAAATGCCTATAACTCCCTACTCCAATGTCATATCAACAAGCAGTTTATTGCATTGGAAACTAGACTCGACAAACTTCATTTTAGGATATTGAAACACCTCAAAACTCCTGATATACCCGGTGATATACCCCTCCAAAGTTGACCAAAAATTCTGTCAAAAATTCTGCCAACTTTTTTCCAAATTTTTGACAAATTTATTTTCTTCGATTTGCTTGATCCCGGAATCTTTCGAAACTCTCCATACATGATATTTATCATTAATAATATTTGATAATGGTCATGTCCTTTGGTTCCAAGGTTATCCTTTCCGGTTTCGACTTACGAGAGCATAATTGATCCTTTACTTCCTTGTTGCGTACTTCCCATGGCTTGTACCTTTCAAAAGTTCACGGGACGTTTTTGATAATCCTTTAATACGATGAAATATGTGGCATGCTTATGCTCTGAAAGTGTGAGGTGTAACATATCTCTGATTTTAACTTTGATAGGATCAATGTATCTACTGTCAGGATGCTGAATCATTGATGCTATTGTTGCCAGTGCATCAATCATTCTGGGTTCATTGTTTGAACTTGACTTCTTGGAACCTATCTGCCAATCTTTGGACAAGTCCGACATCCGATATGATCTTCTCATTTTTGGTGGCCCATTCACCTCGAACCTGATGAATTAACAGATCCGAGTCGCCAATTACCTGAAGATCTCTGACATCCATGTCAAGGGCTAAACGTAGACCGAAAATACATGCCTCATATTCAGCCATGTTATTGGTTGCAACTAAAGTTCAACTTGGCGGCCACTGGATAATATTGGCCTGAGTGTGAAACTAAGACGGCTCCGATTCTTGATCATTTAAAGTTGACCGCTCCATCAAAGTATACTTTCCAGCCTAAGTCATCTTCATTTTCTTCGCCCTCAATTGTCATTATTTTTTAATTCGGGACGTAAGTCCAAAAAGGTACGCATTTGTCATCTACTAAACTTCCTGCCAGTAAATCTGCTAATTCCTACCTCTTAACTACTTTATGTGCAACGTATTGGATGTCAAATTCTCTTAATAGCATTTTCCATTTGGCAAACTTCCCTATCGGCATAGGTTGGCGAAATATGCCCATTCTTGAAATCAAATGAGTTGTGTATGCAGCCATATAATGTCTTAAGTTCTGAGACACCCATGTCAGAGCACAACACGTCTTTTCCACCAAGGAGTATCCGGATTCTGCATGGTGTGAACTTCATCGATATAATAAAGAGCTCTTCTCTTTCCCGTTTCATCATTTTATGCCAACATGCACCCAAAAGCGTTCTTTGATACTTACATGGACGGACAACAGCCAGGACTTCCCGCTTGGCGGGATCAAACCGGGATGGATTGTGTATCTTTTGATTGTGTCAAAGACTCTTCGACAGTCCTCCATCCATTTAGTGGAGCATATTTTCGAGAAGTTTGACAATCGGGTTCTTACCACTGTGGACCGAATCTGCTGAAGCTTTCCTAATGTAATTCAACCTCTTCCCAAGAAGCTCATGACCTCTTTTCTTTATTCTTGGTGCGGGAGTTATTGATCGCTTTGATCTTCATGTGATCCAACCCAATGCAATGACGACCGACTTATGAATCCTCGGGTACTTTTCAAAGATTCCAAATGCGCATTTTGCAGATTCAACTTAAATCGTACTTTGTGGAGTCTCTCAAGAATTTTTCTCAATGTTCAAGGAGGGCCTTTACTCCATCTCTAGACTCTTGATGACGAAATCTTCCACATATACCTCTATCTCTCTACGCATCATATCATGAAAGATGGCGGTCATTGCCCTCATGTAAGTAGCACCGGCATTCTTGAGCCTAAAAGGCATTACCAGGTAATGATATACCCCCATGGTGTGATGAATGTCATCTTTTGAGCATCTTCTTTATCCATAAGTATCTGATGATAACCCACGTAACAATCAACAAAAGGTGCTTTCCCTTACGGGAAGAAATT
>NW_026722910.1:0-6638 GCF_029784015.1 Lycium ferocissimum | reverse complement strand
AGTTGGTTGGGCAAGCAAATCGCCGATTTTCCGTCTTTCGGTTGTGAGTTTGATGTTTGGACGATTTCGGGCTTTGAAAGGAGAGTTTCCCTATTGACCTTTTCCAAAATCACCAATATCTATCCCCCCTTAAGGATCCCTCGGAGTTGAAAATTGAAAAGAAGCGGTTAGAAGGTGCTCGGAAAGGGCTTTATCGGGCCTAGTACATCGTATGGGAACGTAGGTGTTATTTGTGAAAGTAGGATGGATTTTTGCGAATGTGTATTGATTATAGGCAATTGAATAAAGTACCGTAAAGAATAAATATCCGCTCTCGAGGATCGATGATTTATTCGTTCAGTTGCAAGGCGCTAAATATTTCTCGAAGATAGAGTTGAGATCAGGATATCACCAGGTCAGGGTCAAACAAGAGGACATTCCTAAGACGGCATTCCAGACTAGATATGGCCCTTTGTATGAGGTTTCGTGTTATGTCGTTTGGGCTAACCAATGCCCCGGCCCGTGTTCATGGATTCGATGAATCGTGTATTCGAGCCTTTCTAGATTTGTTCGTGATTGTGGTAATAGATGATATTCTGGTTTATTCGCCGTCAGAGGCCGATCATGTAGAACATCTGTGGACAGTGCTTGGAATTCTTCGAGGTAAAGAGTGGTATGCCAGGTTGTTACACCTCGCATTTTTGTATATTGGAACATTCCGAGTTAATTGCGAAAAGTTAGGGACAAGACTACTTAGAGATAAGAAGTCGAGATTTTTAACTACGATTCTATTTTAAGTCGTGAGTTGCTTGCAAGTGAGGGTGGCATGAAATACTAAGGAAGTTTGGGACCAAAGATGAATTGTGGGAAAAATGGAGAAATTTCATGAACTTAAGGAGCCATGTGGCCGGCCACGTAGGATGTGGTATGGCCACATGGAGGCTATTATATGTAATATAAGAGGGATGACTATTAGTCATCTTTATCATTTGTGCCAAGGAAATTTCAAGAAACTTTGAGAGAAAGAGAGAAGCAACCATTCGGCTGCTCAGCCGAGAGCAACATCAAGAAAAAGTGAAGAAGATAAATAGTTTTCTCTAGCAACTCAACCCATTAGAAGGTAAGGAACAACGTGGAGTGATTGTGGAAGCTTGCAAAGTACTCTTTTATGCAAAGTTGAGGCTTAGCCGTGGTGAAGAAGTGAAGGGAAGGAGGTAAGATTTTATTCTTATTTTCATATATTATGGATGGTTTGTAGGTGTTGTGAAGTGTGGAAATGATGGAAGCTATGAATATGTGGATGTTGCAAGGTGACCGTGTGTATATGTGTGTGTAGCCGTGCATATGTGTGGCATGTTAGGAGTGATGAAACAATTCTATCTAGCTTGTTGTGTGTTGTTGTAATGTGTTGAAATGAATGAAAATCATGAGAATAAGATGTTGAAGTTGGACCGTGGGTAAGGGCACTTGGCGTGTACAGGTGTTGTATGATTAGGAATCATGAATTCATTGTATTTAGAGATGTTTGTATGTTGTTGTGGAGTGTAGAAAATGAATGAAACTCATGAAATTTTACTTGTGGAGAGCTGGCCGTGTATGGACGATTTTGGGGCAGCCATGGTGAGTTGATATTATATGGTGTTTTGGTTATCGTCGTCATGCGTTATATGATATAAAAATGATGGTTAATGATCCCTAGTTGAAGCAAAAATTGTGTGGGCTGATTTTAAGGATTAATATGACGTAATGTAGTTTCTTGAACTTTTAAGAATAATGTTGTTTAAGCATGGTTTGTTGATGTAATTTGTGAATTGTGAAGGAGAAAATATGTTGTTGATGTCCCTAATGTAGTTGATGGATTTCGGGTAAGTTGACTTGTTGTTTGAGTCGGTTGGACATTATATGGACCCCTTGGGATGTTCTTACGACGTATTTGAATGGCCTCGGATTATTATTTGCATATGTAAGCATTGATGATAGTTTGAATACATGAAGTTGAATTGAACATAATTGAAATGTGTTGGAATATATATGGTAAATTGATATTGTAGTTTGGTTATTGGCTTGGTTGTTGTTGGATTTGGTAAAGTATAAATCTCGGGGTTGGTGTATTTACAAGGGAAGTCTTTACCGAAATTTCGGTAGAATTTAATGTTCGTCTGGAATTGAGTTCATAAAGACTTATGGCTAATGTTAATATACTTGGCCTTATGTAGATCTTGGCGTACCCCGAAGCTTGAAGGTTGACTTAACTTGCGAGCGGATAAGGTATGTAAGGCATCGCTTTCTCTTGGCATGTCTTAGTGATACTAGGCTATGACCCGAGCTCGGGTAATTCACTCTTAGAATCCGAGCTTAGTATGTACTTTGTTCGTTACCTTAAAATCTACCTTTGATGGGACCAAATAAGACTTTCATGTTTTCAAAAGATTGAATTTCAAAGGTTTTACAAAAGACTTTGACTACGAAAAGGGTCACGAACTTCAAACGTCCGTAACTTTTTTGCATACGAGCTCGGAACGCCCCAAAACATAATAGGTGGCTCATAGGCATAACTTTCCCCTAACTACCGTAGTCGGGCTCGGATGGGGGCGGCACCCTCGTTCGTGGGGCCCGCGCTTTTATCTTTCGTTCTTAATGGTTTTTTTGAAAAAAATTTAGTGCTATTTTTTTTCTTGACTTCACGCATATGGATTTCTTATTGGTTTAATGAGTTATGAATATGATTTTATGCATATAGTTACTCACGACTCGCTCGTGCTTATGGTCATCACCTCGTTCGCCCGGATCCGGAGCCGGTTATGCTTCGCGCATTATGATATACATTCCGGGTGTGATCTTGTGTTATGGTTCTCCGAGCTCCTCTCCGCAGGCGGGTTCGTTTGGTGTGATCTTTGTGTTATGGCGTTATGGTTGGCTATGATGTGTTACGGGGATTGTCGGGTTATGGAGATATGAAATCTTACGCGTGTGATCGTGGCGTGGCGCCGAACGGGCGGGCGACCACCGTTCTAAGAGCCTATGCATGAATTATATTTTAACCAAATATTTTAATATTTTGCATATCATAGCTACTTTTGTACTTTGCCGTCATGATTCGTATTCGCTACGTACTACGCACATATTATCACTTGACCCCCTTTCTCGGGTTGCGTCACCGCCGCGCACCGACGCTCGGTTGAGGATCCACCGCCTGGGCATCTACTCTTGCTTTTGAGAGCGCTCCTTCGTCGAGCCTATATATTTGGTATATATACTTTTCGATGCATATGTACGTATTTATTCGGGGAGCGACGGGGCCGCCGTCCGTCGTGATTTTGTTACTCCGTTTAGAGGTCCGTGGACATGTACGTAGGTACGGTTACGTACGTACGGCTACGCGTGTGTGTTATGTGCTTTTGGGCGATCCACCGCCGCGGCGGCCTGGCTTGCCTTTGTGTGTATTACAGATTCTATACATTATGACATAGTTTGCTATTTTGTGACAATACGCGAGACCATATGTGATTATATATGATTATGCGTGGTAGTATGCCAATTCTGAGTGTTAGGTGCGTACGAGTGTCCAACTCGGACATTAGTCACGGCCTACGGGGTTGGGTCGTGACACAGGTTTTCTAAGTGTGAGTTCTGGTTGAACTCTGTGGCTTTTCTAGGTCACATTATTTTGGAGGAGGTCATTAGAGTGGATGCCCAGAAGATTGAGGCAGTGAAGAATTAGCCAAGGCCCACGGCACCAACGGAGATGTGTAGTTTCTTGGGCTTAGCAGGTTATTATAGAAGTTTTGTATAAAGAGGTTTTCCTCTCTTCGAGCCCCATTGACTAAATTGACTCAAAAATCGACCAAGTTCCAATGGACGGATAGCACCTGACAAAAGTTTTCGGACATTGAGGATAAGTTAACTTCGGCACCGTTTGACTCTTCCGAAGGAGCAAATGACTATATGGTACATTGTGATACTTCAAAAAGTTGGACCTGGCCGTGTGTTGATGCAACATGATAAAGTTGTCTCTTGTAGACAGGCATTAAGAAGCCCGAGAAGAATTATCCAACCCATGATTTTAAGTTAGCGGTAGTGATTCATGCCTTGAGGATATGGAGGCACTACTCTTACGGTGTCCATGTTGATATCTATACTGATCATAAGAGTCTCCAGTATATCTTTACGTAGAAGGACTCGAACTTGCATCAGAGGCGATGGTTAGAGAGGTTAAAAGACTATGATGTGGCTATTCTGTACCATCCCGGGAAGGCTAATGTAGTAGCTGATGCCCTTAGTCGCAAATCTATGCATAGCTTGTCACACGTGTCGCCAGAAAGAAGAGAAATGGTCTGTGAGGTTCATCGACTGGCTAGCCTCGGAGTTCGATTGATAGATTTAGGTGATGCAGGAGTTACTGTTCAAGACACAGCAATATCATCTTTGGAGTAGAGATAAAAGAGCGTCAGTATGAGGATCATGTTTTAGTTGATTACCGAAATACAGCACCTTAGAAAGAAAATACACCCTTTGTGTTCACAGGTGATGGAGTACTCAGGTATCGAGACAGATTATGTGTCCCTAATGTTGCAAGGCTCCGTCAGCAGGTTATGGGAGAGGCACATTACTCCCACTATTCTATTCATCCAGGCTCAACGAACATGTACCATGATCTCAAGGAAGTTTATTGGTGGGATGGTATAAAGAGAGATATAGCAAAATTTATCGCTCAGTGTCCAAATTGTCAGCAAGTCAAAATAGAGCACCAGAAGCTTGGAGGTCTATTCCAGGCTATGGAGATTCCGACATAGAAGTGGGAGGTAATTAATATGGACTTTATTACGAGGGTGCCAGTACTCGGCGGAAGTGTGATTCGATATGGGTCGTAGTTGATGAGAACTTTACAAAGTCGACTCGATTTCTGCGTGTTAGAACTACTTATGCGACCGAGGATTATGCAAAGCTTTATCTTAAGGAGATTGTACAACTTCGTGGTGTTCCTTCAGCCATTATTTCAGATAGGGGAGCAAAGTTCACAGCTAAATTTTGAAAGTCTTTTCATCAAGGATTGGGGGCTCAGGTGAGTCTTAATACTGCATTTCACCCCCAAACAGATGGACAAGCGGAGCGTACTATACAGACCCTTGAGGATATTCTTAGAGCTTGTGTACTTGACTTTCAAGGTAGTTGGAATGATCATTTGCCTCTTATCGAGTTCGCATATAACAAATGGGGGCCACTTTCCGATGTTCAAATGGCTCCTTATGAGGCCTTATATGGGCGGAGATGCGGTTGCCCATAGGGTGGTTCGATGTCGGGGAGAATCCGTTATTAGGCCTAGACTTAATTTAGCGCTTGATAAGGTAAAAGTGATTAGAGAGAGGTTGCTAACGACTCGAGTCGACAGTAAATCCTGCGGAAAATCGGTGATGTAGTTGGGAGTTCGAGATAGGCGGCGGGTGTTCTAAAAGTTTCGCCTATGAAAGGAGTGATGAGGTTTGGCAAGAAGGGAAAGTTAAGCCCTCGATATATTAGGCCATATAAGATCATTCGTATAGTGGGTACAGTGGCATATGAGCTAGAATTGCCTTCTGAGTTAGAATCGGTACATCTAATATTTCATGTATCAATGCTTCGTAAGTGTATCAGAGATCCTTCAAGAGTTGTACT
Organism: Lycium ferocissimum; assembly: GCF_029784015.1. NCBI lineage: Eukaryota > Viridiplantae > Streptophyta > Magnoliopsida > Solanales > Solanaceae > Lycium > Lycium ferocissimum. The sequence continues at coordinate 1,007 of NW_026722910.1, read as the reverse complement.
AGTAGATGATATCCAGGTGATCGAGCAGTTAGCATATGAAGAAGTTCCAGTGGCTATATTGAATGAACAGTCCGTCGGTCGCGGACCAAGGATATAGCCTCCGTTAAAGTCTTGTGGAGGAATAAGAATGTTGAGAAAGTGACTCGGGAAGCGGAAGAGAGGCAATGAGGCGAGTACCGCATTTGTTCCCGGCGGTACGGGAGGTTCGGTGCAGGGACGTCATCGCCCGCAGGTAATACTCTCATTTAAGTTGCCGAAGTGATTGGTCGTGTGTGTCACACCCTTAATCCGATAGGGTGTGATGGGCACCGACCTTATTTAGGGCCGAGCGAACCCGACTAACCTAATACTATAACCTCGCCGGCTTTCAAATCATGACACAAATATACATAACAAAAAAATTTATCGAAGAATAATATGCTCTTTGTTTTTTCTCAAATCAAATAAAATCTTACAACATATGAAACTTGCAACACGACGCGCTAATAATATACTGAACTTACATAGCCATTTACATAGCAAACTCAATACCCGGATTCCTTTATCTTGCCAAAGTCTCTAACATGGAACATGAATCCGTATCATAATGCTCGGACTCGGCGGCGCTCACGGAGAAAATGGAGCTCGCCAATCCACATTTGGAACATCTTCTACTAATATCTCAACCTAAAATGCAGGTTTCTTGTGGCGTGAAAACGCGACCCAGAAGAAAGGGGTCGGTACGAATATGTCTGAGTATGTAAAGCATAATCTGATGGCGGGATCATCTTGAGTAAAGAGTTGAGAAAATCATAAGACTTGCCTTTTTGAAAAACATTTGTCATGCATGTACATATATCGGTAAGTAAATCTTATCATAATCATATCGTCATATCATGTACATATATACCTGACCGGCCCCCAGTGAGGAACTCGGTGAGTAAAATCATATCATAATCATGTATGCTGCGGATATACATATATACATACCGTACTCGCCCTCGAGAGGGACTCGGTGAATAGGGCCC
>NW_026722909.1:0-6665 GCF_029784015.1 Lycium ferocissimum | reverse complement strand
TCTCCTTCCGGCAAATAAGTTATCCCACTTCCGGGCAAATAGAAAATATTCCACTTGCGGGTAGAAATAAATTGAGATACCGAGAACCATGTGTTTGATATGGTTTATGATTCCTACGATACTTGCTGATGTGGAGTGAGTTGTCCCAGCTTGTGGTCAAGGAAAGTCATCGATGACTTGGCGTAGACTCAGCTTGTGCCGTCAGATAGGCTCTGTTTGATATCTATGGTCATCTTCAAAGACTTGATTTCCATTTCATCTAGCATATCGAGCGTCTCTTCAGTTTGATCGAGAGACTTAATGCTTCGCGGCGTTCCTTCGTCTTGATGGGTGCTTTTGACAACGTCATGTTCATTTAGCTTCGTCATTTCGTAGTTCGTTACGTGTTGAGGAATGGTTTTGACATTGAAAGCTAGAATAGTCTATTTCGGGATGTCACATAAGGTGTGTCCCTACTTTGTTTGGATTTCACGAAAAAAGGGGAGATGTTTGCTAGAAATGTTTTAGACATCTGAGAAATTCGATTGCGTAGCAAGCTGCCCCGGTCAAAGTTGCGTCGACGATCTCTTGTGTCGAACCTTGAATTGGAATTTTTGAGACCCTCTCTAAAAAATTTTGTCTCAGTTGAGGGTTCATCTTGTCACGACCCAACCCCGTAGGCCGTGACTAGTGCCCGAGCTGGACACTCGTATACACCTGATAACTATAATCGTCCACCACTAGCATAGTAAAGAACTTATATATAGAAAGGCATAATGTCATCTCAAAACTGTCGCATATATATATATACATATCACAACAACTCCGTTCCCGAGGAGTTACAACTTTCACCGTATAACATCGTATATAAGCCGGCAAGGCTATCATAATATAGGGGAACGTCCCAGCCATACACGAGCCGACAAGGCTGTCTTAACACATAGCTTCCAAAACATGTATATATATATATATCTACGCAAGCCGACAAGGCTGCCACTACACACAACATCCCAAAACACATATATATACGCAAGCCGATAAGGCTTCAGTACAAATGGGAATGCCCCAAAACATAAGTCATGCATGTAACCGAACAAGTAACTATATACAACCCACACATATGTCTACGTACCTCCAAGAGTGACAATGCAACATATGACGGGACAGGGCCCCCGCCGTACCCCCGGCTAAGCATATATATATAAAAAAAAGGGGTTCGTAAAAAATATAGGTTCCGGAACGTGGAGCACCCCAAGATAACAGAATAGATATCCTAAGCCGGCGGATCACCAAAGCGAGCGTCCTGTGCACTGGCGGGCATGAACCGCAGCCCCCGAAGAGTGGGTCGATTAAAATATGTACCGAGTATATAAAGCATGAAATATAGTAAACAGGATTATAACCGACATAAGAAGTACGTAAAAACGAGTACAATAACCATAATACCAAAATGCTTGTTTTTGAAACACAAATCATGCATACATATATCATATATCATATCCGACCCATTATAGGACTCGGTGTGAACATGGCCACCCCGTCTTTAGCGCCATAACACAAGATACTTAACACAACATAACTCCGTCAATTACCAAGATAACTCCGTATCACAAAGATAGCTCCGTATCACAAGATAGCTCCGTATCACAAAGATAGCTCCGTATCACAAGATAGCACCATAACACAAAGATAACACCATAACACAAGATAACACCATAATATATATATATATATATATATACCGTACCCGGCCCTCTAGTGAGGGACTCGTGAAATATGTAATAACAAAGACGCACGAGCAAAGTAGTGAATAACCATATGCATATAAATCATCTTTTGAGACTCAATAGATAAGTAGACTAACCAACGCTCGAGTATCAGGATGATAGCCATATTAAGTACTCTTTGAACATCATTATGATCTATATCAAAATAAAGCCTCGGGGATCATAGACATGTATCAAATTAATACGAAACAACTTATGAAAGTTATGGTCATTAGTTATCAGAAGTCTTTCAAGAATAGAACTTTACGTATCTTTTACTATCCAATCATATAGAAACTCAAAGGGTAGCTCGACTATATTAAGAAGTCTAACATCAAGAAGTGAATAAGAATCATAAACATACTCGAAACTTATGAATAGAGTTACTCCGAAGCTCATATCGTATCATACTTACATCTAGGACATGCCAAAAGAAAGAAGGGATAGCTTTACATACCTTTAGCGTTTACTCGCAACACAACACGTATACGCTGCCCAATAGTGTCTCAACCTATATTAAGACGTCAAGAACTACGATTAAACTATGAAGAGATTCAAAACGTATCCTAACGTTAATAATTCCTTTCTAGATAATTAGGCGACGCTTCGCTTATATTCAAACCAACTACATACAACCAAGCCAACATCACTAATCATGTATTCAAGTATCAACCCGAGACTATCCAAACATGACTCGAGGACATTCCGGACAAAGACTTACAACACTCCAAAACAGCCCAACCAACACACAATACAACATATAAGCTTCCAAGTTCAACAAGAATAACAACAACACATTCTCCTCTTCCAAATTCATGAACTATACCAACAACCACACGTTAACAACATCATTCACATAAAGGTAAGGAACTATATTAACATCATATTAGCTTCTACAACAGCCCACAAACAATTACAACTCCAACTTGAATTATTAAACCTTCATTCTCACCATACAATCCATAACAACAACAACCAAAATACCAAGTAAAATCAATTCACCATATCCTACAAAAATAGCCCCTACACGGCTTCAACACCAACACACATAGTTCCATGAATTTCATTCATTTCTACACACTACAACACGCACAAACCATCCATAATATATGCAAAAGAAGATTAAACCTTACCTTTAACACTTGACTTCTCAACTTGGCTAGAATTTGTGCCTTGAATTTAATACTTGTTCTTGCTATCTAGGATCAATCCCATGTTGATATACACCTTCTAAAGAGTTGAAATGCTTGAAAAAAAAATTATTTTGATCAACACTCAAGAACTTCATTCTCGGCCAGCCATGGCCGAGAGTCTCTCTCTCTATCTCTTAAGTTTTCTTAGGTTTGGAGATGATGAAATGAATTGTGAGTCATCCAATTGACTTATATATGAAGCCTAAGAGTTGGACACATGTCCCACTCATGGCTTGAGCCAATCACACTTGGCCAAGTCACGGGTGGGGCCCACACGGCCACAATGGCCAATTAGTGAAATAATTAAATCTTAATCCCACTTAATAATCTAATCATGGTTAATTAATCCCTAATATTCATTAATAATTCCATACCAAATAAAATTTATAAGCAACTTGTGCCTTAAAACAAAGTCAGAGGTTCAAAGTCTCTACCTCGTATCCCAAAATAGTCTTGCCCTTAACTTGTCGCGATTAGCTTAAAATATCCCAATGTATAAAAATACGGGATATAACATCCTTCCCCCCTTTAGAACATTCATCCTCGAATGTTATACTAGTCTCACCAGGTCTTATAGGGACTTCGGGGGAGTCTCTTTTATTGTTATAACATATAGCTTTATTTACCAACCAATAACGAGGAGTTTAGATTACCTGTAGGCATAGGAAACAAGTGAGGATATTTCTTCTTCATCTCTTCTTCAGCTTCCCAAGTCATCTCCTCCCTGTTATTGTTTCGCCACAATACTTTAACGGAAGCCACGTCTTTAGTACGCAATCTTCTCACTTGACGATCCAGTATAGCTATAGGGTTCTCCTCGTACGATAAATCCTCTGTCACCTAGATATCATCTATGGGAAATACTCTGGAAGTATCGCCTATACATTTGCGAAGCATTGACATGTGAAAGACTGGATGCACTGCTTCCAAATCAGCTGGTAGGTCTAATTCGTAGGCAACTGCCCCTACCCGACGACAATCGATAAGGCCCAATATACCTCGGGCTAAGCTTCCTTCTGCCGAATCTCATCACACCCTTCATGGGTGACACCTTCAAGAATACCCAACCGCCAATCTAGAACTCTAAGTGTCGACGTCGATTATACGCATATGACTTGTCGTCGACTCGAGTCGCTAATCCTTTCCCCGGATAAGCTTCACTTTATCAATCGCTTGCCGAATCATATACGGGCCAATTAACTTAGTTTCACCAACATCAAACTAGCCAATAGGTGACCACTCGTACCTTCGCCATACAAAGCCTATACACGGCCATCCGGATGCTAGAATGGTAGCTATTATTATAGGCGAACTCAATAAGTGGTAGATAATCATCCAAGCCTACCTCGAAATCGATAACACGGCGCCCGCAATATATCTTCTAGTGTCTCGAATAGTACGCTCGGCCCGTCCGTCACTCCGAGGATGAAATATCGTGCTAAGACTCACCCGTGTCCCCAATCCTTCCCCGGGAATGATCTCCAAAAAGTGAGTTGTAAACCGAGCACCTCTATCGGATATACACGTGGGAACTCCGTGAAGTCTTACTATCTCCTTAATATATAACTTGCATAGTCCTCACCGAATAAGTAGTCCCGATCGAAAAAAATGGGTGGATTTTGTCAACCTTCACAATAAACCCATAGGGAATCATACTTCCGTGAGTGCGAGGCAAACCCGTAATGAAGTCCATATTAATTGCTTCCCACTTCCAAGTTGGAATCTCCATCTCTCGTAATAATCCACTGTGCTTTTGATGCTCGATCTTAACTGTTGGCAATTGGACACCGAGCAACAAACTCTCGCTATGTCCTCTTCATACCATCCCACCAAAGACAAACATCCGAGGTCATGATATATTTTTGTTGACCCCGGATGCACGGAATAACGGCATAGTGCGCCTCTCCATAACCTCGTCGCCGTAGCCCCGCAACCTCGGTGCACACATAATCAGCCCATTTAGTAGTACTCTGTCGGTGTAATATCGAATGGAGTCTTCTCCTTTTCAAGGGTCAGTATCTACTATATCGTGCCGAAGCAGTCCTCGTCGACGTCGGCTTTTACCTCCTCCATAATAGAGGATTCCTTTCACTCTCTTTACGGAACCCCACTATCTCCGAGTCGCCCAAACGAACTCCAAGACTAGCTAGTACCGATGAATCTCACGGACTATTCCCTTCCTTTCTAGTTGCACGTCCGTCAAGTCGCACTATAGACTTACGACTAAGTGCATCCGCTACAACGTTTACTTTCACCGGATGGTGGCAAAATATCAATATCATAGTCCTTCAAAACTCTAGCCACCTCATCCGTCGTAAATTCAGCTTTCATACGCTTAAAGATATCTTCGGAGGCTTTTGTGATCCGTATAAATATCAACATGCACGCCATATAGATAATGCCTCCATATCTTCAAAGCGTGAATCACCGCCGCCGCTAATTCCGCATCATGAGTAGGATAATTTTTTTCATTCTTCCTGAGCTGCCGGGAGGCATAGGCTATAACTCTGCCATACTGCATTAATACACAACCTAGCCCAACACCGGAAGTGTTACATCCCGTGTTTTTGCACGTTCGGGAAATTTGGACATAAGTGTGATTTGTAAGAAATAAGGCCATATTTGGATCTTGTTAGTATGAATATGTCGACTATGGAAACATTAGTGCGGAATTATCGATAAGGTTAAGGGCAAAATCGGAATTTTGGAAATTTGTTTTATGAAATTATGAAACTTAGCAAATTGTTGGGCCAAAAAAAAAAAAGAAAAATCAAGCCCAATCCAAGTGGAGGTGGCCGGCCATGGTCCAATTGCCAACCCAAGCCCATAATTTAATTAGTCATGTGTTGATCATGTGACTAATTAATTTATATAAGGCTTAAGTTTCAAGAAACTTCAAGAAATCAAAGAAAATCAAGAAAGAAAAGAGATGAGGCCTTTCGGCCATATGGAGAAAAAAGAAAGAAAGAAGAGAGAAAAAAAATTCTTGGAGCCTTGTCCTTGGTCCAAAAATCTTGTTCTTCGCGAATTCTTAACAAGCTTGAGGTGCTCTACGACGTAGTATAATTGGTTTGGAGAAAGAACTCCGTTGGCGGAAAGTTGAAAATTCAAGAAAAAGGTAAGATTCTTGTGTTTTAAGTTATGGAATGAATTTATATGTTATGATGATTAGAATTAGACGAGAATTATGAAAGTGTGACGTGTGTGTGCATGGCGTGTGTATATGGAATATGGATGTGCCGTGAGCCACTTGATGTGGAAAAGAAGTGAGATTGATTTTATTTAGTTGTTAATTGTGTTGTTGTGACCCTTGTAACGTAAATAAAGGTTTAGCGACTCGAGTTGTGTGTTGTAAGTTGTGGCCGTGTGTGTTGGATTGTATAGGGATGAAGGACTAATTGAATTTAACGCATGTGCTTGTGTTGTTGTAATGCATAGAAAATGAATGAAACTCATGGAATGTTGGATGTTGTGTTGTGGCCGAATATGGGCTGAATGGGTATAGGCATGTTGAACTAATTTTATGTTGCGTTTTGGTGGTTGTTCGTTGCGGATTGGTGTAGTGAAAATGAAGGTTTAACGGCTTGTGTTGGTATGTTGCAATTGTTGCGGGTTGTTTTGAAAGTTAATATGGTTTTAATATGTTCTCTTATATTTATGAATTAGTGTGGAAATGGGAATTGGAGAGGGAGACTTGGAAAGAAAAAAACGATTATTGTTGTATTTT
>NW_026722908.1:0-7246 GCF_029784015.1 Lycium ferocissimum | reverse complement strand
ATTTTTCTTGAAAGTTCTAAGGCACACAATGATATATATATCTTAATCAATGGTCACATGTAATTCACATGACCACTTAAAATGGGGCTTGGGCCAAGGCCTATGGCCGGTCACCCCTCAATTTGGGCTTCAATTTTTCTTCCAATTTTTCTTGGCCCAATTCGTTAAACACTCGTTTTGTAATTTCCGAAACTAATTTTCAAAATTCCAAATTTGCCCTCGGCCTTCCCCGATGTCCTTACACCAATAATTTCATAAACGACATAAGCATATTAACAAAAATCAAATTCTTGCCTTGTAACACACAAGTCTTAATTATTCTCATGATTTCTAAATTATGCAAAAACGCGGGACGTAACAGTTTTTGCGAAGTATCGTATATCTGTATGAATTTATGTATGTTTAAATGGAATTAGCCGGTTGGTACGCCTAGTCTGACAGGTAGGTACGTGTGGGTGTCCAGTTAGGACACCAGTCGCGGCCCACGGGGCTGGGTCGTGACAAAAGTGGTATCAGAGCGGTCGGTTCTCGGAATGTACGCGAAAGGCCGTTTCTAGTAGAGTCTTGTTTATCGGTGTGTTGGGCCCCACATCTATAAACGAAGCTACGGGACATCTAGGATGTTATGTTACCCTTTCTTGGAATCTTAGATCGTGCGATGAGGCGTATTATTAGGATGGTTCCTCGCAACGAATTGTTGTGTCTACGGCGAGGCTCGAAAAGAGCATCGGCGTCGACATTTTGGGAAATTATTTCCGACCTCTCCTTGCGGGTGATTGTAGGTTGATAAAGATGAAGAGGGTGGTTTCGACGAGGGGGATGGGGGTGCCAAGAAGGCCTCCGAGGATGTCCGCCGGGGGCCGAGTAGGCGGAGCCCCGGTTACTCGATTGAGACGGACCGCCGGAGGATCCGCCGGAGGATAGCTACGATACGGATCCGTCGGAGGACCCAGCCACGATTCCTCCAGAGTCTCCGATTTCTAGAGCAGAGGATTCCGTGGAGGATGGCTACGACACAGATATCTCGGAGGATCTGGCGATGACCCCTCCAGAGTTTCTTACCTCCGCGGAGGAGGATAGTTGTGAGGCGGATCCATCGGAGCCTTTTTTACGGGACGACGGAGGAGAGGATTTCTGAGGTACGCCGGTTGTTTCGAGAGTGAGCACCATGTCGGCCCGGCTACCTCGGAGAGTGCTACGGATTTCTCTTTGATCTGGTCACCGGTGAGCCGGGATTTGTCGATCATCCATACCCCTCCGATTCAGATGCGAGTGATAGCGGAGGCCAGGTAGGTAGGGAGCAGACAGACGAGGATGATGGTGGACACACCTCTCACGGCAGCTCCCCAGGTCAGACCCGAAATTGATTATTTTATAAGTATATGAGCTTCCCAGAATTTCCTATGTGTGTATGATTTTTGTAAAATATTATCCGGTGACAGTAAGGGCGACTGAGATGTCCTCGCCATAAGTACAAATCTAGAAACCCCGGGTGGAGGATAATTATGAGTACAAGTGGAAATAGATATTGAGGAGTCCTGAAGGGCAATATGGTAATTGTGTAGTTTGGACCGGGGTGGGACCCGCTACGAAAATTTCTGAAAAATTTATTAAGGCGCTGAACTGCCCTAAATTACGTGGCAAAGATCGTGTGAGGCAATTGACGCAGTGATATTACCGATAACGCATCAGAATGTATGGAAGTTTTGAAGTTAAGCGAGCTGAGACCAGAGCAATCCTGGGATGGGTGACCCCCCTGGGAAGTACGTCAAGAATTTTTTTTACAAATATGGATATGGAGACTAAATGAGAATTTGGGGTAACTTAAGTGGAATTTGAGTATGTGGAGTGATTAGAGATCTTAAACAGGTTACACCGATTAAGACAGACGAGATCGGAGAAGAATGAAAAGCAGTACGGTTCTGAAATCAGAGCAAATTTGAATGGCGATTGGAAATGTTTGTAAGTAGGATGACGAGGAAATTTCCGTAAATTTCTGAAGTATAGTAAAGGTAATTCGACTCTGATTGCGATTCTGTACGCACATTTCTACGCTCACTGTGTTCGGTGAAACTACGTTTACTACACCAAATTGCTTCGGGATACGATTACGTTTTACTGTTTAATATATCTCTATGCGTCCGATTCCGATCATAATTTTGTCCGATATACTTCGGTACGTACGATTCGATTTCAAATCTGTACGATAAATCTACTTACATCGACTCGATACGAATCGTACGATATATTTACGTATGTACGCACGATCGCGGATCTGTCCGACATACGTACGTACATCGACCTCGGCTTGCGAATACGTATATATATGTCTATACGTCGACTCGATTTCAAATCTGTCCAATAAATTTCTATACGTCGACTCCGATTACGGATGTCTGACCTACTTCTATGTGTCTGATTCGACTACGGATTTATGTCGACTTTGATTATGGACCCGTTCGATATGTACATGCGTACGCTCGAATTTGAATTCGCTTAAGATAATCGTCGGAATATGATTAATACGTCGTACTTTTGTACTTCTGACTCCGGATATGACTCCGTCTGACGTCCGTTTGATCTTCTGGTTAAGATTCTGTCCGCCGTATATCCAATTTGAGATGGTATGAACAGCCCTAATGCGGTGATATCGAAGGAAGATGGATGAATTTGGAAAATGAAGGCCTTTACAAGTTCTTCGATTAAGTGCAAATATGTAAACGACAAGAAGACCTTCCCGATCGATTTTGATCTACCATGAGGTTGAATTAACATTCGAGGACGAATGTCTTAAAGGGGGGGAGAATGTTATATCCCGCCTTTTTGCATAATCGAAAAATTCGCAATAATTGTGATTTATGAGAAAGGAGGCCATGTTTGAATTTTTTTCTTAGTAGGTGTGTGGCGGATATGGAAGCTTGAATACGGAAACAATGGAGAAGGCCTAAGGGCAAGATTGGAATTTTGGAAGTTTGTTTCGGGAAATTTGAAATGAGAATGTTAGTTCATTGGGCCAAATAAATGGAAAGAAAAATTGGGCCCAATAACAAGGGGTGGCAGCCAAGAAGGCCAAGCCCACAAGATTTTTATGCAAATTTTCCATGTGCCTATCATGTGACAATTATTTATGAGATATATATATAGCCTCTCTAGAATTTTCAAGAAAATCAAAGGAAAAATCAAGAAAAAGAAGAGAAGCCGTCGGGTTAGGGAGAAAAAAAAAAAAGGAAAAAAAAATTTCCAAGCTCTCTACTTTGATTCAAAAGTTGTAATTCTCTTATACTCTTACTAAGTTCAAGGTGCTCTATAACTTAGTATAATTATTATTTTGGCAAGAGGACAATTCTAGTGGCAAGTGAAGAACTTCAAGGAAAGGTAAGAATCTTATGCTCTTGTTATGTTATGAGAGGTGTATATATGATGTAGTAAGTGGAAAATGAATGAAAAGCATGAAAATTTTGTGTGTTGGGATTGTATGTATGTTGGCCGTGAGTATGCATATATATTGTATGACTATGATGATTTGAATTCATGTTGGAATCTTGTTGTAGTTATAGTAGAAATTGTATTGGAAGTGGAAGTTAAATGAATTAGTGAGAGTTGGCAAAATTAGTGTATGGCCGTGGCTATGGAAAAGTGTAAAATGGTGATGAATTGCTTTGTTTAATATGTTAGTTGTGTCGTTACGATTCTTATGACATAAATAAAGGTTTAATGAATTGAGACGGCATCGAAAATGGTTGTATGTTGTTATGGGGAATTTGGTGAATTTTATGTGATTTTTGGTATAAGTATGGAAGTAAGGTTTAAATGCGAATTATGGTTATCGTTAATGAGTTTGGAAGGAAAATAATGTAGTTTGGTAGCTTTTGGTCGCATTGTTGAAGTTAGAATGGAAGTTATGATATTATGAAGGAAGTAGTACTATTCATGTTAGAATGCGTTCTAGTTCGATTGTGGTTGTTGTTAAGGATGTTGTTTGGTTGTTGTTGTTGATATTTTGAGCCGAGTTGAATCTCGGGGGTGTCACATTTATAGGGGAGGTCTTTGCCGGAATTTCGGTGGCCAAGTACTTAACCAAAGTTGAAATGTTAACTTGCATGAATAGTGCTTGGTAAAGATGACCATTTGCGGTTTTGGACGAAACGGGAATTGAGACTTGAGGAGCGTAAGGCACAAGCAAGGTATGTAAAGCCTTCCCTATCTTTCTTTGGCATGTTCGAGTGTAACGAGGCTTGGAAGCGAGCCTTGATTGCACCTACACGACTCACAATCCAAGATTGAAAATAGCGCCAAATCATTCAGTAAGATTGAACCAATTTCTTCTAAATTGACCTGTAAGTATGCAACTTCCATAAATGGAGTCGAAACACTCTAAGATGGTTATGGACGACTCCCTAAGGTTTATATCCATAATTTACGTATTTTACTATGGTTGGGTCCGAGGTGGGCCCACAAAACCCGATACTCCCGGTATGGCTCAAATTGAACTATTTACTTTCCGTTCTTCATGGGTACCTCTCGATTATGTTTCCGTCCGTTAACTAATAAGTATTATGTCTATCCTTCTGAACCTTGACATTATTCTGACTTCCGGACACTCTGTTCTGATATAATCTGCCTACTCTGATTTGATCTATTTTCTGAACTATTTCAGTTTTATTAAGTCTGTATGTCGGTCTGTATGCATATGGTTTCTCATTAGTCTGTTCGTGGATGCCTCAACGCTTCCTTCACTGCGCCCGGGCCAGGTTCTGTGATTCGTGCACTTCACTGCATTGTTCACCGCGTCCCTCGGATGTGCGGGCCGGGATCTGTCTGTATCTGATTATGATCTGATTATGTGATATTATGGGGATGGCGGCCAGGATGGCATTTGATCTGATTCTGTCTGTCCACCGCGTCCCGTACTACGAGGGCCGGGTTCTGTTACCGCGTCCCTTATTAAAGGGCCGGGATCTGATTTATGATGTGTATGTCTGTATATGCTTATGACTCTGCATGCATGATCTGAAACTCTGATTTGGATAAAGATCTGTCTGTCATATGTCTGCATGTCTGATTCGGACCCTGATTCCGTCTGTCACATTTCTGTACGTCTGATTCGGATTCTGATTCTGTCTGTCATACTTCTGTTATGCTTACGATACCTGAGAGCTCGTCGACACCCTTATCTGTACCTCTGGTCCATTACGTACGTACGCTCTCGTAAGTCGCTTAGCTATGGATCCGATTAAGTCCGTTACGGTTTTACGTATTCGATTCTGATTATGATTATGTATGTTACATTTCCGCTTTACATACTCGGTACACTTTCGTACTGACCCCCTGTTCTACGGGGGCTGTGTTACATGCCCACAGGTACGGACGCACCGCGTGATACGCCACCGGTCTAGGACTTCAGTCTGCTGTTTTGGAGAGCTCCCTTTGATCCGGAGCTGATACTTTTGGTATATATCTTCTGTTGTTCATATGTTCTGTATGTATGACTATTTGGGTACGGCGGGGCCCTGTCCCGTCTTCTGATTCTGTTCTGTATGTTAGAGGCACATGGAGACTTGTACGTGGGTTTGTGGGTTGTCACTGGTCAGGTACGTATGCTCGAGTTTGCGACTCTGTCTGCTATGATAGCCCTAACGGCTTCTGTACAGGTTTCAGTATGTATATATGCATATGTATGTTTGTGCGAAGTATCGTATATCTGTATGAATTTATGTATGTTTAAATGGAATTAGCCGGTTGGTACGCCTAGTCTGACAGGTAGGTACGTGTGGGTGTCCAGTTAGGACACCAGTCACGGCCCACGGGGCTGGGTCGTGACAAAACATGTCTTTCATTTTTTTTTCTTTCAAATCAAATAAAACTAGCATCGTATGAAATCTACAAACATACGAAGTTCGTAACATAATGCATATAATACGTCGGCTTACATAGCCGGCTTACAAAGGCCGACATATCACACACACGGGAAGCGTACGCCCAAAGTCTCTACCAACATCTCGGATATCATGCAAACGCACTCGGACTCGGCGACACTCGGAGGAAATGGAGCTCGCCAATCCGGAGTTTGGAACGTCCTCCGCTAACACCATCTACTCATGCTGTGGGTACTGCACAACGCGGCATGAAACGCGACCCCCCGAAGGGGGGGTACGGAATATGTACTGAGTATGCAAAGCAGGAAATACAGAAAACGAAGTCATAATCGAAGTAAAGTGCACCGAACGCGAGCATAATAAGCCGAATACCAAGGTACTTACATCTGACATCCAAATCATAAATAAGCGGTACAGAAGACAAATATAACCATCAGAATGCCAAAATGCTTAGCTTTCTTTTGTAAAACGTTTCTGTCTCATATATATGGAAAATAGAACAAATCATATAAGCTGATATTAACCGACTGATCATAATCCAGACTGTCAAAATCACATATACACATATCGTGTCCCGGCCCTCTAGTGAGGGACTCGGCAAATAAGATCATATCTGTTATATCCCGCATTTTGTGCGTTGGAATATTTCGAGATCGAGTAAATTGAAGAAAATAAGTTCGACGAAAATTTGGGAAATCTTTGGCGAATTTTTAAGTCAACTATGGAGGCGCATATCTCATAGTATATGTGGAGTTTTAAGGTGTTTTAAAAGCCTAAAATGAAGTTCGTCGAGTCTAGTTTGTAATGTAACAAACCGTTCATTGATAGGACATCGGAGTAGAGAATTATAGACGTTACAAACTGAACTATCGACGCAAACAGTAATCCCGCGGTACCGCTACAGTACCGCTACGATCGTAGCTACGGTAACCCCCGACGTTGGCGGTTTTAAAAGGGACGAACCTCATTTTTTTCCGCCATGAAAACAGTTCCAAAACTTTCCGAGAAAATTCAGCAAAAAGAAGAGAGAGAAAACGGCCAAGAGAAAGAAAGAGAAAAAAGGAAAGAGAAAAAAAAATTCCTAGCCTTCAATCTTGGTCCAAAAATTGTAATTCTCTTGTATTCTTATTAAGTTCAAGACGCTCTTCGACGTGGTATAATTATCTCGGAAGATAAACCGTTGGTTTCATCGTTTTCGCATTTGGGACAAGTAAAGAGTTGGAGAGAAAAAAAGGTAAGGATTCCATCTCTCTTTCATATACTATGCATGGTTTGTGTGTTGTAGAGTGTGGAGATGAATGGAATTCATGAGATTTTGGTGTATTATGTTGTAGCCGAATATATATGTAGTGTAGTATAAACGTGTAGAA
>NW_026722907.1:0-7085 GCF_029784015.1 Lycium ferocissimum | reverse complement strand
TTCATCAACTATATCAACAATTCGCACCTTGACAACATTATTTTCCATAAATCCATGAAACTATATACAATTCACATCAACTTCGGCAACATGCTACAATGAATATAACTTCACTTAAATCATTTAGACCTTCATTATCAACATAGAATCCATGGCGACATCAACCAAAAAATGCTAAATAAAATTAGTTCATTCATTGCTATGCAAAGCAGCCCACTTTCGGCCACAACTCCAACACACTCAACTTCGACATAAGTCATTAAACCTTTATTTTTCATCACATAATCGACAAGAAACAACAACCAAATATTACATAAAATTTGTTCATCATACTCCCTCCAAAACAGCCCCTATTCACGGTCATACATCAACATCGTCATTTCATGAAGTTTATTCATTCTCTACACCTTACAACAACACACAAACATGTTGAATACAATTAGTTCTTCATTCCTACAACACCCACACACACACGGCTACAATACAATACCACACGGCTATACTTCAACAAATATAAATTCATGGTTCCCTTCATTTCAACATATCACAACATGCTCAAATTATTCATGAAACATGAAAAATAAGATTGAACCATACCTTATCCCACTTGACTTCATCACTCTCCCTCTCTCTCGCCAAGGTTGTTTTACAAAACAAGTGGTTTCTTTCTTCCAACAACTACTCCACAAGATAAAGGACCTTCCAATTAGTAGAGAAACAAGGAGAAAATATTTTTCCAAGACCAAACTCAAAGGGCCGGGGTTTTCGGCCAGCCCTGGCCGTCGTGACTCTCTCTCTTTTCTTTCTTTTTCTTTCTTTCTCTTGATTTCTCTAGAACTCCAAATGATGAAGACTTGCCTTCCTTGATCACTCCTCCACATATATATATTAGTGTGGCACATGGCCATGCACATGGCCAAGCACATGGCCGGCCATGTGCTCTCCTCTTTTTTTTTTTCTTTTCCCTCCAAATTTCTTCAAATTTCTTGAGTTTTCTCCAAATAATAAAAGATGACTAATATGATCAACATGTCATCTAATTCTATATATATCAAGCTTCCATGTGGCCATGGCCCACCTCACTCTTATTTTATGAAATTTTAAATTTTCCATAATGCATTTTAGTCCCAAATTTTTCCTTAATGCTTCCTTTCAACAAAATCATAAACCACTTGTCGTAAAACAAGGTCGAGGGATAACCTTGTCCATAACTCTTCGCAACCAACTTAAAAATATTCCGACGTGCGAAATGCGAGATATAACAATTCTATTCTGGTACAAAAGATAGAGACACAGCCCATGAAAAGGAGAAGACCCCGTTCGAGATTACACCTGATAGAGTACTATTACATAAAAAGGTATTATGTGTACCGATGTTGCGTGGGCGCGGCGACAGTTATGGGCGAGGCACATTATGCTCGTTATTCCGTTCACCTGTGGTCGACGAAGATGTATCATGACCTCAGATGCTTATACTGGGTGGATGGTATGAAAAGGGACATAGCAGAGTTTGTTGCTCAGTGCCCGAATTGTCAGCAGGTTAAGATCGAGCATCAGAAGCCGGGTGGATTACTATAGGAGATGGAGATTCCGATGTGGAAGTGGGAAAAAATTAATATGGACTTTATTACAGGCTTACCTCGCACTCCACGGAGGTATGATTCCATATGGGTTATTGTTGATAGGCTGACAAAATCAGCCCATTTCCTTCCAGTCAGGACTACTTATTCAGCTGAGGACTATGCCAGGCTATATATTAAGGAGATAGTGAGACTTCACGGAGTTCCCATAGCTATCATCTCCGACAGAGGTGCCCAGTTCACAGCTAACTTCTGGAGATCATTTTAGGAAGGATTGGGGACACAGGTGAGTCTCAGTACAATATTTCATCCTCAGTCTAACGGACAGGCCGAGCGCACTATTCAGACACTGGAATATATGTTGCGGGCCTGTGTTATTGATTTCAAAGGTAGCTGGGATGATCATTTGCCGCTTGTTGAATTTGCTTATAATAACAGCTATCACTCCAGTATCCAGATGGCACCATATGAGGCTCTGTATGGCAGGAAATGCAGGTCACCTATTGGCTGGTTCGATGTTGGCGAGACTAAATTAATTGGCCCAGATATAATCCAGCAAGCAGTTGACAAGGTGAAATTATTCGGGAAAGGTTATTAGCAGCCCAGAGTCGACAGAAATCATATGCAGATAATCGTCGTCGACACTTAGAGTTCTAGATTGGTGATTGGGTATTCCTGAAAGTGTCACCTATGAAAGGTGTTATGAGATTCGGCAAAAAGGGAAAGCTCAGTCCGAGATATATTGGGCCATATCAGGTTGTTCGTAAAATAGGCAAGGTTGCCTATGAATTAGATCTACCAGCCGATTTGGGAGCAGTGCATCTGGTATTCCACGTATCTCTGCTCCGCAAATGCATTGGTGACCCCTCCGAGTATTTCCGTAGATGATATCCATGTCACAGAGGAGCTATCATATGAAGAGCGACTATAGCCATAATGGATCGTCAGGTAAGAAGGTTGCGGAATAAAGATGTGGCTTCCGTTAAAGTGCTATGGCGAAACAATAACCGGGAAGAAATGACCTGGGAAGTTGAGGAGGAGATGAAGAAGAAGTATCCTCACCTATTTTCGGTGCCTACAGGTAATTTAAATTCCTTACTTGACTATATTGATCAATGAATGAATTGTGTGTGATAACTATAAAAGAAACTCCCCCGAATTATTTGTAAGACCCGTAGGGCTAGTTTAACATTCGAGGACGAATGTTCTAAAGGGGGGAAGGATGTTATATCCCGTATTTTGTACATCGGGACAATCTGGGGTAACCATGATAAGTTAGGGATAAGACTATTCCCGGATACAAAGTCGAGACTTTTAACTACGATTTTGTTTTAAGACATAAGTTGCTTATGAATTTGTTGGCATGGAACATTTAGAAAAATTTGGGGCTAAAAGTGAAATATTGAAAGTTGGCAATTCATGAAAAATTGGCCATGTTGGCCGTGTGGCTTGGAAATGGTCCCCACACATTTTGTGGCCAAATTTAATTGGTCCAACCCATGTGTGGGCCATGGGACACTTGTATTATTCACATAAGTGAACAAAAGATGACTAATAAGTCATCTTCTCATCATCCCACACTTAGAAAAAAAAAATCAAGAACTTGGATGAACACCAAAGGCCGTTCGGCCAAACCCCAAAAAAATTGAAGATCAAGATTAGCCATCAAAAAAATAGTTTCTCCTAGCAAATCGACTAATTAGAGGTCCCTTGTTAACGTGGAGTTGTTGTGGATTCAATAAACCATTTGTTTTCATCATTTGCAAACCCTAGCTAGTTGTGAAGTTGAAGAAGAAAGGTAAGGTTTAATCTTATTTTTATACGTTATAGATGGTTTATGTGTGTTTTAGTATGTAAAAAGGGATGAAACTCATGAAATATTGCATGTGGAAGTGAGGCCGTGTGGATGGGTGTGGACGTGTAGGTGTGTATGTTGTGTAGGAGTGGTGAATTAATTCTATTTAGCATGTTTGGTTATTGTATAGTGTGTTGAAATGAATGAAAATTAAGAAGTTTGTATGTGGGTGTGTTGGCCGAATATAGCCTCTCATATATGGCAAAGAATGAATTAATTTTCTTAGAGTTTTGGTTGTTGTTGTTATGTGGATTCTATTAGAGGCCGAATATAGCCTCTCATATGTGGAAGTTAATGCGTTTCTTATGTAATTTTTATATTTATGGAAATGATATTGTTAAAGTGTGTATTGTTGGTGTAATTCATGAATTTGGGAGAAAGGAATATAGTTGTGTTGTTCTCGGGTCTGGGGCTGTTTTCGGGTGGAATGGAGTGTTGGAAATATTGTGTGAATTGTTTAAAATGTCCTTGAATATTGTTGGTATGGGTTCGGGCTAGTATTTGAATGTATGAGCGTTGATGTTAGTTTGAATGTAAGCCGTTGAATTGAATATAATGAATGTTGTTGAATGAAGTAAAAGAGAGTTACTAATGATATAATGCATTTTGGATTGATTGTTGCTGTTGTTAGAATGATTATTGGTGTTGTTGTTGTTGAATTGGCCGAGTTAAATTCTCGGGTTGTTGTATTTACGTGGAAATGCTGCCCAAATTTCTGTAGAATTTAGTGTTCACTTGGAATTGAATTCCTAAGTATCTATAGCTAATGTTTGGCATATTATGACGTATTTGTAGATCTTGGGAGCCCGAGGTTTGAGTTTGGATTAGCTTTGAGAGCGGACGAGGTATGTAAAGTCTACCTTTTCTTTCTTTTGGCATGTCTTAGTTGTAAGTAGGCTAAGATCCGAGCCTCGGGGTAACTCTATTCATACGATCCGGGCACATCTAGAACCCTTATTCACTCCTTGATGGTTGTAGCCTTAATGTAGTCAAATTATGGTTCTTGTATTCTTTGTTTGATTGAAAACTAAGTGTTGCATAAAGAGTTCCGTTTTTGAAAGATTCTATAACTATGAACTACCGTAACTTTTGTAGACAGAACCGGATCGCCCCGATAAGCTCGTAGGAGGTTCTGTAGCGTATAATGATTCTAATCTTCATAGGCGGGCTCGGGTTGAGTTGATACTCGCCCGTGGGCCCCACAAC
This sequence comes from Lycium ferocissimum, assembly GCF_029784015.1. Classification (NCBI taxonomy): domain Eukaryota; kingdom Viridiplantae; phylum Streptophyta; class Magnoliopsida; order Solanales; family Solanaceae; genus Lycium; species Lycium ferocissimum. The sequence goes on along the minus strand of NW_026722907.1, from coordinate 2,444 downwards.
TCCCCTTTGTATAGTTCTGATGACTTTTGAAAGAACTTAGTATGACTATCATCCTAACCCTCGAGGTATGGTTAATCTACTTAACTTTTGAGTCCGTAATAATGATTTTTATGCATATGGTTACTCACGACTCTGCTCGTGCATTGATTGTATCTTTCGTAGAGTCTCGGGCCGGTTATGTCGTCGTGCGCACTATGTTATACTCTGGTGTTATGCTGTGTTATGGTTCACCGAGTTCCTCGCTAGAGGGCCGGGGACCCTATATGCTTTGGTGTTATGACGTGTTATGGAGATATGTCGGGTTACGGAGATTTGAAACCTTCTGGTGTTATGCTGTGTTGTGGCGCCAATGACGGGCGGGCGACCATATTCTTTGAGCCCCATGCATGATTTTTGTTTTAAAAGTAAACGTTTTGGTATTTTGAATATGTCACTTACTTTCTGTACTTCTGTTTCGATTATGATTGTTTCTTGTATTTACCTTTTTGCATACTCGGTATTCCGTACCGACCCCCACTTCGAGGGCTACGTTTCACGCCGCAGGTACGTACGCCCATTTCGGTGATCCGCTTGACTAGGACACCTATTTTCTTTGTTTGGAGTGCTCCCCTGTTCCGGAGCCTATATTTTGGTATATATGTTCTTCGTTGCATATGTATATATTTGTTCGGGGGGGGTACGGGGCCCGTCCCGTCATGTGATTCTCGTTGTTTTGTGTGCAGGTAGTGGACATATATGTGGGTTGTGCTATTCCCCATGTGTGTGTTCATATATGTTATGTGTGTGCGGTCCCATTTGCCATGCGCGCCTTGTCACTGCGTACATATATGTTTTGGGACGTTGCGCCATATGATAGCCTTGCTGGCTTCTGTGAGATATATATATATGTTTGTGTTTGCGTCAGTTTGAGACAACGTATGATCTTTGTTTATGTTTAAGCTATCTGTATGTGATTTTGGTTAATGAAGGTGTTTGGGTGCCCAGCTCGGGCACTAGTCACGGCCTACGGGGTTGGGTCGTGACAACAACATAACTATCTGGCCCTTCTGGAAGTGTTAAAACTGGAGCTGAGGTTAACCTGTCTTTCAATTCCTGAAAGCTACGCTCACAATCATCATTCCACTAAAATTTAGCTGACTTTTGGGTTAACTTCATCAATGGCGTAAATAGATGAAAATCCCTCTACGAACCTTCTATAGTAACTCCGCCAACCCTAAAAAACTACGGATCAGGAGGCGTCATAGCCTTGGCCAAGTCTTCACAACAATTTTCCTCGTATCCACTCGAATGCCATCATCTAAAATAACATGACCTAAGAATGTCATAGAATTCAACCAAAACTCGCACTTTGAAAATTTTGCATACAATTCCCGGATTCGAAGAATTCCAAGAACAATACGTAAATGGTCTGCATGTTCTGATTCTGTGCAAGAGTATACCAGAGTATCATCAATGAATACCATTACAAATAGATCCAAGAGAGGCCAGAATACATTATTCATCAAATTCATGAACACCGGTTTTGAGCATTGGCTAACCCAAATGACATCACCCGAAATTCATAATGGCCATATCTCGTTCAAGGCTATCTTGGGAATATCTCGCTTCTCTAACTCTCACTTGATGATAACCCGACCTCAAGTCTATTTTGAGAACCACTTGGCACCTTGTAATTGAACAACAAATCATCAATCCCGGGAGAGGATATTTGTTCTTTATTGTCACCTTATTCAATCGCACCGTAATCGATGCACATTCGTAGCGAGCCATCTTTCTTTCTTACAAATAGGACGGTGCTGCTCCCACGGTGATGAACTAGGTCTAATAAACCCCTTCTCGAGCAAATCTTTCAACTCGTGCCTTTAGCTCTTTCAATTCTCAAGAGCCATTCTAAGGAGGAATGGAAATAGGCTATTGTGTCCCATAACACATCAATAGCGAAATCAATTTCTCTTTCCTTAAGGCTCCGGAAGTTCATCTGGAATACATTCGAAAATTCATTCACTACCGAACCGATTGGAAAGTTGGCGACTTTGCTTTGGTATCATGAACTCGACTAAGTGATAAATATAGCCCTTAGCTATCATCTTTCTTTCTTGCCTTAAGGTAGGAAATAAACCTACCTCTTGAGATGCCATTACCCTTCCATTCAAGGACTGCCTTCCGAAATTGAAATTGAACTACTCAAAGAATCAACATTAGCATAACATGAGGCCAACCAATTCATACCCATAATCACATCGAAATCTAACATTTCCACCAACTAAATCACTTTTAGTCTCGGCGGTCACATATCACAATTATACAATCTTTGTATACTTATCTAGCTATCACGGGATCACCGACCGGAGTAGATACCTCAAAAGGTTTAATTAGCTCGGATTTTACCCCAATACGACCGGCAACATACGGAGTGATATAAGATAGTAGAACCGATCTATCAA
>NW_026722906.1:0-7286 GCF_029784015.1 Lycium ferocissimum | reverse complement strand
TTCAACAAACACCCATCACAAATTGTTTACTTTTCGGTTGTAGTTTAGTTCAACAAACATCTTGATTTTCACTTTCTTGAATAGTTTCATCCGAATTTGAATTAGTTTAACAAAGAGAATCTAAGTCTCTGGATCGATATACGGACTTAACAGTCTATATTACTTGTACGACCACGTATACTTGCGTGTGCGTTTGGGAGCAACAGTGGCTATCATTCCGACCCCCGAGTATGGTTACTTACTTATCTGTTAAGTCTGAAATGAGGATTTTCATGCATATGATTTGATACGTAACTATGATTTCTAAAGTTCTATTTGATCTGTTCCCGAGTGACGTTCGGAGGAAACTTGATTTGACTATTGTCTTGGTTTGTAAATGATGGTTCGTTTTGATTATCCTAATGAGTCTTGAAAATGTTTTAAAGCTGCATATAGTTTCTCGCGATTATCGTGCATTCGTTACATTGTTACATCTTTCGTAGTCCGGGCAAGTATGTTATCGTGCGCACTATGCTATATTCGAAGTATGATGGGATATGAAGTATGATGTGATATGATAATATGATAACATGATGATATGATGATTCTATTCACCGAGTCCCTCACTAGAGGGCCGGGTACGGTATATATATGTTGATGAGATGATTATATGATGATCTTATTTACCGAGTCCCTCACTGGAGGGCCGGGACACGTTATATGTTATATATATGTATTCTGGAGTATGATCAGTTGGTATCAGAGCCGGTGGTGGGGCAAACCCAGTGGTGGGGCAAACCCAGTGGTGGGGCAAACCCAATGGTGGGGCAAACCTCAGCAGGCACGCTGAGTCCCAAAGTGGGGGTGAGTGTAAGGCCGCCTTAGGAGAATCCCACATTGGTTTAGGCGAATCCCACATCGGTTAATGTCATCTCATATGATAGGTTATGATGTTATGATGTGTTACGGTATGTATATGATGATCATTTACGTATGTCCCTCAGTCCCATTATGGGCCGGATATGATACATGACATTGATATGCATGATTTGTCTTTCAGGAGTTAGAATTTTGGCATTTTGATTGTTATATTTGTCTTCTGTACCTCTGATGTACGATTTGTGTTTCAGATGCAAGCACTTTGGTATTCTGGTTATTATGCTCACTTTCTGTACTCCTTACTTCGGTTATGATCTCGTTTTCTGTATTCCATGCTTTACATGCTCAGTACATATTCCGTACTGACCCCCTTTCTTTGGAGGCTGCGTTTCATGCCACGCAGGTGTACACGGAAGAGTAGAGGATATTAACGGAAGATGTTCATTGGATTGGCGAGCTCCATTTTCTCCCGAGTCTTTGCCGAGTCGAGTGTTAAAGTTGTGATAACTTGGGTTATGTTAGAGACTTTGCGGTAGTCGAGTGTATGATATGTCGATTTTGTAGCGGCTATGTAAGCCGATATATTATTATGCATTATGTTACGGATTTGTTATGATTACGAATTTTATCTAATTTGAGAAGGTCGAAAGTATGTTGTTTTTTTTTTTTAAAAAAAATATTTCATTACGCTTTCATGTCATGATTTAAAGGCCCAGTATGATTGTGAGTATTACGAGAGTCAGCGGGTTCGCTCGGCCCTAAGTAAGGGTCGGGTGCCCATCACGCCCTAATAAGTTAGGGTGTGACAAATTAATGTATCGAGACGATTCGTCCTAGGGGTTGTCACCGCAAAGTCGTGTCCGGTAGAGTCACATTTTATGGTGCGAAGCGCGCCACATTTATAAACAGGAGGCTACGGGGTATCTAGGGTGGTTACTCTTCTTTCACATCTGGGATCGTGCCATAGAGCCAAGCCACAGGAAATGAGATTTCTTGCACTAACCTTTGGTTTCAGCAGAAGAATGACATCGACAGAAGAAAGTGACGAGCGATATTGGAAGTTACAAAGCATGCAGGTAAGCAAAGGAGTGAAAGATGTATGTCGGGCAAGATACTGAAGTACGATCGAAATTCAAGTTGAAGGTTGAAAGGGAAAGTAAACAAGAAAGTGTAACAGGTGCAGTCGAGTTGGACACACGAGGTAAGTTTATCATTTTCGTACTGTTGTTGGTATTGGGAGCCCTGTGTGGCTGTGATATGACATGATATATATACATATGTTGGCCCTGTGAGGCGTTGTTGGTATTTCCTGCGTGCAGGTTTTGAGATAGTAAGAAATATAGAGGAAACTCTGCCGAAATTTTTCCAGAAATAAAAAAGAGAATGAGATATGGGTTTGTAATACGACTTGAAAGGTCGTGCCGATAGTAATAGTGAGATTAAGACAAGAGTACAGAGGAAAGAGATTGTGATGTATATGAATGTATTGATAAGACAGCTTGTGAGATATTAAGGACAAAGTTGATCGGAAAGGGTAAAGGGTTAAGAAGTGTTACATTATAGGATTGATTACGAGTAAGGTATAATGTGAAATATAATAAGGATTGTCATGGAAATAAGTAAAGCCCAGTGAGAAAGTGGCCAAAGCTGTTATGTGATCTATGTAGTTAGAATATAAAGGCAAGTTGATGCTATTTTCACTACAGGTTAAGCTTAGAAAGTTCTGGTACGATGATATTTGGAAAAGGAAGAAAGTGAGTACGTGGAAGGCAAGGGAATCAAAATGTCGGAATAAAAGTGCTGCCTAAGTAAGATTGGAAATACGGACATAGAGCAAAGCATAATCGGGTAATAGTATAAGTGCACCCTTAAAGGGGGGAAGCGAGTGCGAGAGATGTGAAGTAGCATGAACCAGGAGAAGGAAAGACCGTGACTCAGATCGAATATACCTTATACAAGTCGTACAAGGGTAGTTATATGATCTATGAATGTTTAGATGCCAGAGATGAGACCAGGTGAATGCTTAATAAGAAAAGTTTGGAGTCAGTAATAATAATATGGTTACGAGATTTTCGGGTGCATTAAAGAAAGATGTAAAGATGGTTTGAGCTGAATTACCGAGACGGAATTAGTACTAAGGACAAACAAGACGTGGCTTTTGTTAAGGTACTGTGGCGGAGTAATAACAGGGAGGAAATGATTTGAGAAGTTGAAGAGAAGGTGAAAAAGAAATATGATTAGTAGATGAGAGTACATGCTATAGTAACAAAGGAAACCCCCCGAGATCCTTATAAGACCTTATGAGACTAATTTACATTTGAGGACGAATGTTCTAAAGGGGGGAAGGATGTTATATCCCGTATTTTGTGCGTTGGAATATTTTAAGTTGGTTGCGATAAGTTAAGAACAAGGCTATTTTTTTCCGACTTTGTTGCAAGGCATAAGTTGCTTATAATTGTATTGGTATGGAATATTAAGGAATTTGGGGTTAAAAGTGAATTATGGAAAGTTAAACATTTCATGAAATTAAGGGCTATGAGTTGGAAGAAATATTTCATGAAATAGCCATAAATGGCCAAGTGGCCGTGGGGCCATGTGGGCACCCACACATGGCTAGCCAATTGTTTTAAGCCAAAAAGGGGCATGTGTTCATCTTATATTTGTAGGGGCTTATATATATATGGTGGATGACTAGCAAGACAAAATTAGTCATCATTTTACACCTCTAGAAACTTAGGGAGATATGGAGAAAAAGAGAGGGGAGGGTCGGCCAAGGTGGCGAAAATTGAAGCCAAGAAAAATTGATCAAAAAATATTTTTTCTTCAAGCATTTCAACTCCTTAGAAGGGGCATAACAACATGGGGTGGTTGTTGGAGTAGCAAGAACAAGTGGAAGTGCAAGGCACAAACCATAGCCAAGTGAAGAACAAAGTGGAAAAGGTAAGGTTTAATCTTCTTTTTATGTGTTGTGGATGGTTTGTGCACGTTGTGGAGTGTGAAAATGAATGAAATTCATGAAATTGTGGTGTTGGTGTTGTAGCCGTGACTAGGGGCTGCTTGGTGTACAAGGAATGAACTAATGTTATTTAGTATTTTGGTTGTTGTTGTTATGAATTCCATGATGAGAATGAAGGTTCAATGACTCGAGTTGAAGTTGTAGCCGTTTGTGATTTGTTATGGAAGCTAATGTGAATTAAATATAGTTTCTTGTGTTTGTGAAAATGATGTTGTCAATGTGTGAATTGTTGGTATAGTTGATGAATTTGGGAGAAAGAAATGTGTTGTTATTGTTCCTATTGGAAATGGGAGGTTTCGGGTGAGGTGGTAAGTTGGTTGGGCCGTTTGGAATATTGTGCGGATTGTTTGAAACGTTCTTGAATCTTGTTTGAATGATCTCGGATTGGTACTTGAACTTGTGAGCGTTGATGTTAGCTTGAAAGTATGTAGTTGAATTGAATGTCGTCGAATCATATAGAAAAGAGTTACTAATGTTAGAATGCGTTTTGAATTCATTATTTATGTTGTTAGTATACTTGTTGGTATTGTTGTTGAAGATTTGACCGAGTTGAATTCTCGAGGATCTTTTGAGTTTAGGAAATGCCCAAATTTATGTAAATAAAGTGCGAGCTTAGAATTGGATTCCGAGGTGCCTATGGCTAATGTTTGGTGTCTAATGACGTTGTTATAGATTTTGAGAAGCCGAGACGTGAGTTTGGATTAGCTTAGGAAGCAAACGAGGTATGTAAAGCTTACTCTTTCCTTCTTTTGGCATGTCTTAGACGGGATTAAGGTATGACATGATTTGTGCCTTGGGGTAACTCCATTCTGAAGTTCCGAGCATGTTTATGACTCATATTTGCTCCTTGATGTTGACATCCTTATATGGTCAAGTTGTGGTTTATATGTGTTTGATATGATTGGATCTAAAATGTTGTATAAACGATTTTGTTCCTAAAGGCTCCTATGTCTAAAAATGTCCGTAACTTTCATAGACAGAACCGGATTGTCACACCCTAATTCCTGTTAGGGCGTGATGGGCACCTGACCCTTATTTAGGGTCGAGCGAACCCGCTGACTCACATAATACTCATAATCACGCTGGCTTTCAAATCATGGCACAAATACATAACGAAAGTTTTTCGAAGAATAATATGCTTTTTACCTTTCTCGAACCAAAGAAAATCAGAATATATAGAAACATATAGAACTTATAATACAATGCGTAATAGCACACGGCTTACATAGCCGCTTACATAACCGATATCTTATACCCGACCTTGTCCGCAAAGTCTCTAACATAGAACAAACCGTCGTAACATAATACTCGACTCGGCAACACTCCGGAGGAAATGGAGCTCGCCAATCCCGCCGGAACATCTTCTACTAATATCTTCGGCACAAATGCCGGGTGTCTGCGCGCGATGAAACGCGACCCCGAAGAAAGGGGTCGATGGGAATATGTGCTGAGTATGTAAAGCATGAAATGTAGTAAGCGGGGTCATACTGAAGTAAAGAGTACAGAAAATCATAAGACTTGCCTTTGAAAACATATATCATGCCTATACATATATCGGTAAGTAAGATCATATCATCGTACATATATACCGTACCCGGCCCTCTAGCCGAGGGACTCGGTGGAGTAAAACCATATCATAATCGTGCATGCATGCGGATATACATATATATATATATATATACGTACTCCGGCCCTCTAGGCGAGGGGACTCGGTGAATAGCGTGTCCCGCCCGCCGCCAAATAGGGACTCGGTATGCCATCCTGGCCGCCATCCCCATCTCATCACATCATCATATCATCATATATATATAGCGTACCCGGCCCTCTAGTGAGGGACTCGGTGAACAATGCAGTAGAGTGTGCACGAATACGTACCCGGCCCGGGACTCGGTGAAAGATGCATTGAGGCATGCACGAGCAGAGTAGTGAGAAACCAAATGCAAATAAAACATTTCAAAGACTCAATGAAGTAGTCTAAACGGAATGCCATTTGAAAGTCGGACAATAGTAATATCAAATATCTTTCGGACGTTATTTGAAAACATAACATACATCATAAACGTATTAACAAAACCATAATAGTCATAGTCATATTCAAACCATACGGGTCATAGTCAGACGCCAAACTGATCCGAGTCCGCCTCGGAAAGTTACAAACTTTATTCACTTTAGAACTTTCTACGAACAAATCGAAGCGATCCGAGCCTTTCTGTGAAAGTTACGGACGTTCGTAGTTTCGGAGAAGAACCATAATTTGATTACATTAAGAATACGAATATCAAGAAACAAATAAGGTTCATAAACATGCTCGGGTCGCAGGAATAGAGTTACCTCGGGGTGCGTGCCATAACTTACTTTTCAACTAAGACATGCCAAAAGAAAGAAAGGTTGAGCTTTACATACCTCGATCGTACTTCCTAAGCTAATACAACTCGAGTCTCGACTCTCCAAGGTCTACACAACGCCAATAGATACCGAATATTAGTTGAAGGCATCGAAGAATCCAATTCCAAGCCATTACTTTTTCTACAGAAATTTGGGCAGCATTTCCCCTGTAACTGCAACACCCCAAGAATTCAACTTTACCAAATTCATCAACAACCATACCAATAACATACTAGCAACATCAATAATCAATTCTAAACGTATTCTAACATTAGCAACCCCCTTTACTATATAATCCCATATTATTCCATTTACATTCATTCCAACCACAAACATTCAAGCCAATATCGACGCTCGCATGTTCTAATACTACTCCAAACTTATTCAATCAAGATACAAGAACGCTTTGAACAATACGCAAAATATTCAAAACAATTCAAACAATGTACTACTCCACCCGAAATCCTCTAAGTTCAAGAAAACATCAACAACACATTTCTTTTCTTCCAAATTCATTCACACCAACAATCCACATGTTAATAACATCATTCACATAATTTCAAGAAACTATATTTGATTCACACTGATTTCCAAAATCAGCCCACACACAAATTTAACTTCAATTGAACCATTAAACTTCCATTTGCATCACACAATCCACAACACCACAATTTAAACATGCTACATAAAACTAGTTCTCCACTTCTTACTCAATACCACACATGCACGGCCATATCCATGCTCACGGTACAACATCAACATATCATGTTTCATGATTTTCATCCATTTCTACATATCAAAACATGCACAAACACCTATTAAACATGTAAAGATGATTAAGTCTGTTATGTCCCGTATCTTTACGTTGGGACATTATAAATCTAAGTGCGACAAGTTAAAAGACAAAGCTGTTTTAGGGTTCCCCCGGAAGGTTTTCACCTCCCGATTTCGTTCCGATGCACAATTGCCTATGGATTTCGTTTGGTATAAGAACATTATTGAAGAATAAGGATTAATTGACCAAGAT